>NC_089177.1:2155512-2324451 GCF_947507565.1 Oscarella lobularis | reverse complement strand
CCTGGGACTATAATAGAAATAACTGCAGGAGATGAAGGGACGGATGCAACGGAATTCTCAGCCACGCAATAGTATGCACCTTCGTCTTCATGACTCAAAGACCGAATAGTAACAACATCGACGTGACCACTCAATCTCTCTCGATAGCCCCCCACTTTACCCTCTCGTATCCAATACAGGCGAGGTCTGGGACGACCAACAACACTACAGCGGAGAGATACAGTCGTGTTGAGATGAGCCAGCACGCTCCGCGGCTCTTCAAGGAAGCGAGGAGGTTCAGTCGGAAACACTTCGAGCGTTACGGTTACGACTCGGTGAAGTGTTCCCCACTGCGGATAGCCGCGGCATTCATATCGTCCTCCGTCCAGAATTTGAACAGATGTTATATAGAGAACGGTTCCTCTGATCGCATGAGAATGTTGCCGCCAAGAGCTCACGCGATACCTCGACGCACCGCCGGCAAAGAGTCCGTCTTTGAACCATTTGATGAAAAACAGATGACGACCTGAGCAGTTCAGAGCGACGTTGTCGCCAACGGTGGCCTCGACAACCAAACTACGTGGCCCATGAAAAGAGACCTCGGCTGCATAAATAAATTAGGCAAATATTTATTTAGAAAGCACTAATGTAAAATTATGGCTCAACATAATTCACCTTTTCGACGTACTCTCACTTTTCGCTCTGCCACGACTGCGTCACCGGACGGTGACGTTGCCACACACTGATATGCCACCTCGTTGTCTTGCTCGTACATTGCTCGACTCACGCTCAGATGAGTTCGAATTCCGAGTGAGTTTTCCTCGATTTTGAATCTGTTGCTGTCATTGTCGTTCAATTCGAGCGCCATCACGTCTACGCCGTTTTTCGTCCAGTTCGCAGGTCGGTTGACGTCACAGCACAAGGTGAACGAGTCGCCTTCGACCACGTCGACAACCCCTGAAAACGCTCTTTGCTGATTGCAGTCATTGGCTTTAACTAGAAATAAAGAAAAACTACGATTGCATGCCCACTGTAGTACTTCAAAGTCATGCAGCATTCCTACTAGACTACTACTGCTGCAACTTCTGTCTCAGCATTTTCTGTCGGTCATGCTTACGTGAAAAGATTCGCTTCTCATACCAAGCAAGCAATAGATTCTTACTGACAGTCCAAAATAACAGAATTCGAAAAAGAAACCCTTGCATTTCGGAATTAATGAGCTCCAAGCGTTTTTGAGAATCAGAAAGCCAGAGTAGAAATGTTGGACTAGTAATAGTATAGGCTGTCAGCTTTCGTAAAGAACATGCAATTCTCAACACTACAAAGGCGTATACCAAAGTGTGACCTCCTCATCTGTATGGACAGATTAGATAACGTTGTTAGTTCAAGTCCGCCTTCAAATTGATATCGCGAATCAGCGCCGGCGCCAGCTGTTTCTTGCTGTATACTAGCACTAGGCAGCAGCTAAACGCTCAAAAAGCCGGCTTTTCTAAACACAGACAGGAGGGAAAAGCGCCACACCGTCGACAGCTAATTAGGTATGCATGCAATCAGGGGTAGTCATCTTTCTCTCTCTCCGAGCACGGACCCCGCCGAGTCTAAACGTTTTGTCGTCCGGCGACAGCTCTCTGTAGCGTGGTATGGTGCTTTAGGAGATTTATTCAGTACATTGCACACGTGGCCCGAACTGTATCCGGGTTTGACAGAACGTTGCTTTTCTCTTCTTTGGCCCGTTTTCGAGCAACCTCTTTAAGGCTAGGCCAGTGGAAAGGTCAATGTATCTTATTTTTAGGCGTCTGAATCAACCACAATGCCAATACTTTCAAGAATGGCTTGTATACTTCTGCTATGCTGTTTCCCATGCGCTACAGGTAGTCTCTAAATGTCGCTTTATTGTATGTAGCCTCACGGCTTTCTTTTGTTAGCGTACATTAAAAAGGAAGAAAGACATCATCCAAATCTTATCTTTCTCACCTGTAGCGTTTCTTCAGCAAGCTACAATTGCAGTGGCTTTATTTGGACATTTGAGAAAAAAGACAAGGCGGCCATCGTCATCGGAGAGGATAGTTCTCAGTACAGCATTGTGTCGGACGGACCGTGCAAATCTTCCTTGGGAATTACATTCTTGCCAGAAACGTTCAATTATATTGGCCTATACGCTTGTGCCGTCACAAATACGACGCTGTTTGCACAATTTTACATTTGTAAGCAAAACTGGCGTATCCTAATTCAAGTTGAGTAATTATTGACATCATTTCTAGCAATGCCAAGTCTCACACTTAGAGAAGGACAAAGTGGAGAGTCAATTTCGTTGTCCTGTCCTGAGTCATCGCAGCAGGATAACATCGTGTGGCAGATGCCAACGGGACATCTGATCCCAAACGTCACATGGCTGATAAATAACGCACGGCCAAATGATTCTGGCGACTACACCTGTTGGGCATCACAAAGAAGTCCAAACATCGTCAGACTTCACATATCCGGTACAACGTTATTACGTGCTGTAAAAATATTAATTAGGTATTTTCAGAGCACGAAACACCAAATAGCACAGATTCGCCAACTACAAGTGGTCAATTGGTGGAAGGTACATTTCCTGCTGTTGATAGTAGTGGTAGTGGAAGTGGTATTTAGAAGACAAAACGCAAATCACTACCACGAATTCCACGGTTACTGCTGCCTCTGAATCACCAGAAAGTAACCACAGAACTGCCAC
This sequence comes from Oscarella lobularis, assembly GCF_947507565.1. Classification (NCBI taxonomy): domain Eukaryota; kingdom Metazoa; phylum Porifera; class Homoscleromorpha; order Homosclerophorida; family Oscarellidae; genus Oscarella; species Oscarella lobularis. The sequence goes on along the minus strand of NC_089177.1, from coordinate 2,321,756 downwards.
AGTGGTAGGTGTGGTGGGTGGTGGTGGTGTGGTAGGTGGTGTGGTATTGGTAGCGATAGCAATAGCGAAGCGGAAACGTCGTAGACGTGAGTCGAAAGGCTCCAGACATGGCGAACAGACATGCAGTTGTCCTCATCAAGTAGAAGTCGCAGATATGATGAATGATATGAACGAACGCCAGGCAAGCATGGAAACTGAAATCTAACATTTAAAGCATTTTAGAATAAGAATCAGTGACTGTGTGCTTGCTTGTCTATGGCTGTGTTAAAAGAAGCGGATGCTTTTTGCAAGTCATGCTAACCTATCTTTCAAGCTGTAGGTGCAGGCTATAGAAGCTCACAGAATTTCTTCACTTGGTAGACGAAGCTTGAGACGTTGCAACCCCTATTCTTCCGTCCTCCTATCTGACAATCCCTGTGGCGACTTATTCCCTTGGCATAAAAAACGTTGCAATCGTGAACTTTAAATTTGCACTCTTGAAGATCCTTCGCTTTGAAAGCGTGTCCGCTACCGGAATCAAACCTCAAAGGACGTTCAAGGGCTTTTATTAGGGCTATGGATTCGTCAACGTCCAACCGGCCAGGAACAGAGTAAATAATAAACTGATTCAGGAACTCATTTGAAACTATTTCAAAAACCAGCTGGGCGCGATAGGCAATTTCAGACGCCGCCTTTGCATAGTCATAAATAGCACTTTGCAGTGCGTCAACAAAGTGAGTTTGACCAGACTAAAACGATCTTAGGAGGGAGAAGACACTAAATGCTATACGAGACAAACCTTCAAACAAGACCGATCTGCCACTTTGAGCTTCATTTGAAATCCTGGGTAAGATTTCAGTACAGGGATCGATGAAATAGTTCGGTTACAATTTCGTTTTAGCAGAGCTAATGAATAAAAAATTGACAGACATAGAGTAGGCCAATTAAATTACTTGAACTTTCACTGGCCGTTGCTACTGGCAGAGCTGCGTTGCTTCTTCCAATAGAATTGACAGCGTAGACTTCAATGAAGTGGATTGCTGTGCAACTCGTGCACCTTGCCTCTAGTTTTAGTTCAGCTACCGTTGCATTCGACTCCACTTTATATCGACGTGTGATTTTCAGATGTCGTATTTCAATAGTCGTAACTACAATAGAATAGAGGAGGTTTTCTTCGTCGTCTTCGCCGCGAAATACAGGAGGCAGCCAAGAAACAGACAACAGAGTAGATCTTAGAGTGGTGCTGCACTTGAACGTTACACTAACGTTTCTTGGAGGAGTAGGAACACCTTCAGTGAAGGGAGAAAGAAATGCTGCAAAATCACACGTCAAAAAATCAGAAATTTACCTCTGATATTAAGAAATACGGAGTACTTGTAAACCAGCTTTCCGTCGACACGAGCACGAGCTTCGTAGAGGCCCTTGTCTGCATAGCCAATGGCTTGAATCACCAAAGCCGAACCGAAGTCGAAGGCAGGAAAGTGCAGGCGACTGTCATTGCAGTCGCGAATCATTTTGCCGTCTTTGAGCCAGGCCACGGAAAACGTTCGACTTACGTTACAGGTCATAAGAACGGACTGAGGCGAGTGGGTAAGAAGAACGTCCATATTGTGAACGTCTGGAGTGAAAAGGTTCAGCCTCTGTGGGACGCTCACTACTAGTAGTGTCATGCACGGTACCTGCAACTCGAATGGAAACTCGAATTCGCAAGGACATCTTTCCGAGAGCATTCTCCGCCACACATTGATAAATTCCTTCGTTCTCTTTAGATAGAGAAGGAAAAACGAGCCGTCCATCTGGTGTCGCTATCTTCGCAAAGGAAACTCTCACACCAGTCTTCGTTTCCCTAGCCCAATGGACCGAAGGCGATGGCCTTCCAGCGGCGCTACAATAAACAATAACGCGTTCTCCTTCGTAGGCGGACACGTTCGACGGCGTGACGGTAAATCGGATGGGCTCCGGTCGAAGCACCTTGACGTCGACCGATTCCCGAGAATAAGGACCGTGGAATTCGGGATAGCCTATGCAATCGTATCTTCCCGCGTCGGAGAGTTGAACGTCTCGAATGGAAAGAACGGCGAGTCGCGTTTCGGAATCGATTCGAGAGCGCCTGAGATCGTGACGAGCTCGATGCTCGACGTACTCGTTGCCCTCTCTCCAGGCGAGCATGGCGAAAAGCTTACCAACGCATCGTAGCACGACCGTAAGTCCGGCGTACACCTCGACCGATCCGCTGCGCACGTCGATCCCTTCAATCGAAAGAACGCCTACATTCCCAAACGAAAGTGAAATATGCGGAGGTGAGACGGAAAAAAAACAGAGTGGGAACGAAAATTTTACCTTTTTGATACACGTCAACGGACCAAGCGGACGCCGTTCGTCCGCCCGTTGCTATGCACTCGTAGAGACCGCTGTCGCCGAGCTGGGCTTTCGAAACGTCCAGCGCTTTGTATGGACCCATGGGAATGATTTGCAATCGGCTCTGGGTTTGAACTGGCCGTCCATTCTTTTTCCATCCCGAGATGTCTCGATGGATGCAGAGCAGGCGAAACGGTTGGCCTTCCTGCACGATTTTCTCATAAGGAGATCGCTTGCCAAGCTGGTGGCTCTCTTGTCCTACGTATAACAAGCGCCAAATTTAGAAGGAGCTCTGATCGTAGCTATACAATGCGCATGATAACGATCAGACGGCGTACATTATCAACAATACTATTGTTTGGGAGCTCGATCTCTTACCTTGACCTTGAACAGCAGAAATTTCCACGACGGTGCAGAAGAACAAGGCCAGCAAACGCCCAAACTGTACAGGAGCATTCATGGTGCCTATAAAAGAGAAAAAGATAAGCCGTACTTGTAGAAGCCCGATCTAGTGCAAAAATAACGTTCGTTTCTGTGTCTTGGGGAGTGAGGGAGTCAGTGGGAGCAAGCGGGGGAATGGTTGCACTCTCTGAACTGTTTACTTCGAAAGTGAACTCCCTCCCCTTCCTTCAGAACTTAATAGCCAAGACTGAAAGGACTCAGCGAAGACCACTACAGTAGCTACAATTGCTTAATTAATAATAATCAAATTACATCTAATTCCGTTAGATTTCCGGTTTGGTGACGTCACAATTCCCTACAGCAATTTCACACTAAGCGGAAGTGTAACTTAAAATCAACTGTCAGTCGTTGCGTAACATAGGACATTCGTTGCCTCATATCCAAATACATTACGTCAGGCAGCGTTGCTTCACCATGAACAGGTCTCAAACTACCTCTTCGTTTCCCGCTATTAACAGAAAATTGTGTGTGTAGGACGGCCGTTTTAGCTTTACTAGTAGCTATCGTCTCTGGACCAATAGGTAGTACATAACCAGGTCCCCATATATACAGTCTATCACATGGAGAATTCGTAGTTTCCATTCACCCTCCCAAACTCAATATAAAAATCCAAAAACACGGCGACGCAACGACGCTTTGCTGTACAATAACTCCACCACGTGGAAAGAACTGCAGCGACTTCACTACGTGGTTTCAATGGTCAAACGAAGGCGAAGAGTTCCTTCGAGAAATCGAAGGGAAATACATAAGCGAACAAAAGGAGAAGAGCACATGCACAACTCGAATCTCCTACCACTCGCCGCTCGTGGGAACGTCCGTGTGCAGGTGCAAAGCAAACGAGGGCGGACCCGGACCCATTTTCGAGGCCAGATCCGTTATAAACGGTTTGTCAGAAAAATCTCGTTCGTACAATACTTATATTATATGCGCATTTTTTATCCCCGCAGAGCTTACCAGCAAGACTGAAGGACCAATAATAGCCGAAATAGGAGATGACGTCGAAGTTGACTGCCCCATAGCCGAGCAGGGAGTGGCTTGGCTCAAAGTCAATTCCACGAAGCACTGGCCCGAAGCGACACTTCACTTGCAAAGTGTAACTCCGCACGATTCTGGCTTCTATTCTTGTCAAGACGGGGAGCACGCCGTGTCCACGTTTGAACTGACGGTCAGGCCAGCATGGTGGATTCCAGGCCAGAACGAGACATCCGTTCAAGTTCACGTCGGACAGAACGTCAGTTTAGATTGCGGAAAAACTAACGCTCCATCGATGCTGATCTGGAATATAAGAAGTGAAGAGCTGCGTGCGAGCTTCCTCTTTCCTTTGCCTGGGAAAGAAGATCTGAGGTATTCCATCAGGAATGTGAACGAGACGGATGCGGGGACCTACGTTTGCAAAATCTCAAATGAGACGACGGTTTTTTATCGCGTCGTTGTTGTTGGCACAGAGCCGTTTCCAACCTTTCCAACACAGAACGTCAGCCACTTGCACTGGGCAGATTTTCTGAAGTTTGGATTACCGATTGTCTTCATTGTGATGATATGCTTCATATGGAAGATGCGAAGAAACAAAAGCAACCGAGGTTCAGCCGAAAAACGCCACGACAACTTGAAAGAAACGCAGATAGGCCTGAGTCTAGAGATTATGGATACTCTAGAAAGTAACGGAGCACCCCTGTGTCAAAGACAGACGCTTAAATAGGCCGAGAAAAGAGTCCATTGTCCACGCGTTCGTCCAGGAAAGCGCGCTAAGCGTGAAAGTTATTTTTTTGTTCTTTGTTTTCTGTTGCTTTTGCAGTTGGTACTCAGTTGTACCGCTAATGAAAAGTAGAAGAAAGAAAAAATGAAAGAAAAAAATGCGCAGCGAGCAGGATTCGAACCTGCGCGGGGAGACCCCATTCGATTTCAAGTCGAACTCCTTAACCACTCGGACATCGCTGCTGCAGCGAGAAAATCTGCTCGAAGGGTCAATAAAAATGACAACGAAAAATCATCCTTGCATCCCGGATGTGCGATGTCCGTTGTTTCTTCACAGTGCCTCGTTCTTGGGGTGAAAACACTCGGTCTCATTCTAATTTATTACGTCTTTTCGATTACTCTCACCTTCTATAACCGATGGATGTCGAAGGTACGCCAGAGACTAAAAAATTTGCGTTTCCACTGCCTACTGCACGATCCAGACGTACGGAATACCACTGTTCATGACAATCGTTCATCTCGTATTGAAATTCGTTCTCGCTTGGTCGATTCGATGGTGCTGCAAGTGCTCGCGAGAAACGCAGCCCGTCTTGCTTCCTTGGTTCACGTACGCAGTCAGCGTTGTACCAACAGGCAAGCTGAAAAGCAGAACAGAAAAGGCGACGCTCTAATTTTTATCTCTCCAGCTATCATGTCAGCTCTGGACATAGGAATTTCCAATTGGGGCCTCGAATTTATAACAACAGCTTTGTGAGTGACCCGTGCGGTATTAGAAGCGAAGAGAGGGATCTTTACGCTTGCACTCTTTAGATATAGCATGACCAAATCTTCTGCAATCATATTTATATTGATATTTGCTGTTGCCTTTCGTCTGGAAAAACCTGTATGAATTTATGGGACGAACTTGTGCTATACGGTACACGTGCTGTCTGTGTGTAGAGATTATTGCAGATTGCTGTCATCCTTTGCATATCAATTGGTTTGGTTATGTTTACTTTTCGATCGACGCAATTCGATGGCACTGGCTTTGTTTTGGTATAATGGACATAGCTTGACCTTGGTTGTCATTATTTTTATGTGTCAATTAGGTTCTCATTGCTTCCGTAATTGGTGGAATTCGCTGGAATTTAGCTCAAATTCTAACTCAGTCAAACAAATTAAGCAAGTGAAGTCATATTTGATTATGTGATTTTCTCATACTCCTGTTTAGAATTGACGAATCCTATTGATGTAATATACCACCTTCAACCTGTAATGATTCTCACTCTGCTGCCTATTGCAGTTGCACTGGAAGGTTATATTATCTCACAGCATCCATCAGTACTGTAACATAATCTCTCTGTGAAGGTACCCATGTCAGTTTATCGTATCATTTTCTTGGCGCAACTCCCATGACTGGAGCCGCTCTTCCCTCCCTCCTCCTTCTCCTTGGAGCACTTCTCGCATTTGGACTGGCATTCTCGGAGTATCTTCTGTTGTCTCATACGTCCAGCATAGCTCTTTCCGTATCAGGAATATTTAAGGTGTGTCGAGTCTTTTCTCTATTCAGACCACACTATTTTTTTCTTCAGGAAATAATCATAATGTTGACAGACATAAAGGCAGAGGGCGTGAGCTATAGTGCACTGAATATTGGCGGAGGGGTGATCTGCTTGCTTGGAATTGCATTTCACGTGGTACTCAAAAGTCAAACTGTCGACGGTCAGCGGAACGTCGTTATTTCCACGTACTTCATTTGTGCATTGTTTTGCAGAAGGAAAAAAAGGTGGTGGCAATGGAGCACTGAAGCACTTGGGCAGAAAGAAACGAAGCAAAAGAACCGAAGACACAATTCAGTTGATGAACATGAATCACGCCAACGACAGCGACAGCGATGGCATCGTCGTTTTTGACTCGATTCACAACCGGACTGTACGGGAGAAATAGCCGCTCATTATACGGGTGTTGAAATGAAGCGAAAATTTAGGTATTTTTGCTACTATATTATGCAATACTAAAAATCATATTAGTAGTCTTGCTAAAATGGTAACAAAACTTGCTAAAAAAGCATTGAAGGGAGAGTCTCAAAGGGAAAGGAGCGCTGACTATGTGTGCTTACGGATAAACCTACACAGTAGGTGCTAATGAGAGTAGCCTGAGAAAAACCCAGGAACAGCAACATAAGAGAAATGCCTACTACATAACTACGAATCCCTCTACCAGTACATGTACTATCCATGATGTAATCACATCTACACAACTTGATCAACGAGAAGACGACCAGACGACAATTCTTCCCATTCTTTTAAAAACGTAAGGGTGTAGTATCGCTCTCTCTACGGGCCAGAAGAGCCTTCGAGCGCTAAATCAATGAGATGATTGACACTGTCGATGTACGGTCGCTGGATCATCAAGGAACGAAACTGGGACTCCATACCCGGCATGAGACTGGCTGCTTCGCGAACCAGCCTTTCTGAACGGGGATCCAAATCCGCAAACTGACGATGATGAGGATGATGATGAGGAGGAGGAGGATGGGGGTGAGATTGGTGATGGTACGGATAACCGGATGTCTCATAGCGAGGGGAGGATGAAGTAGAGGATGAATAGTGTTGTTGTGGCGGTGGCTGGGGGGTTGGGTACACACGAGGCTGACCAAAGGGATCTCTTGACATGTACTGATGCCGAAAGCTCGTCTGGCCTTGGTCAGAAAAACGTACAGGGGGAGGAGCTCGTCGCATGTACGGCGATCCTTGATAGTATGGCTGCGACGGAGGCGGCGGCGGTTCATAGGAGAGCGGATGATGGTAGGAGGGATGACCAGTCAAAGCCGGATAATCAGAGGGCGACGATTGCGGGCCACGCGGAACTAATTTCTCTCTTGCGTAGTAGTCCCTTTCCTGCGAGCCCGCCATGGATTGCATTGCAACCGCACTTTCCCTGGAAGACTCATATGACGTTGTTTGATCCACGCCCGGAGGCACGTACGACGAAACGCCGCCCGTTTCGGGCACAAAAGTGGGAACGGGATCGGCGGCCGACGACGTTGTGGTAATTTTGGTGCCGTAGGATGACGCATTTTCTTTCGTCGTCAAAGACGACGTAGGCGGCGGAGGCACCTGCTTTTCCGGATGCGAGTATTTGCACTTGCTGCCGTACGTGCATTTTTTCCCGTAAGGACACGGAATCTTCTTCAGTGCACCCGGTCCACTGATGCCGCCGCCGCCGCCTCTCGATTCGTACAGGATAGTCGAGCCCGATCCTCCAGAAGGCGACCCAACCCGAAGAAAATCATTGAGGTTGGGACCGCCGCGTCCGAGCGGATCGTCAGGCGGCATAAAATAGTCGCCCGCAAACGTGTACATGAGAAGTCGACGTTCGATGACCTCCTTCCATTCGGGCGACTCTTCGAGAAGATCCCGATACGTGTCGTTGGAGACGATCACGCCGCCCGATTCGGCGGCGAGACGGACGATGAATCGATCGTCGTAGCAGACGACCCGTTTGCCTTGAATTTTTCGCGACGGCGTAAAGACGAGATAGCCGTCCCGTTCCAACGCGTTCAACACCTCCTGATTGTCGATCCGATTCTCCGCCGACGGCTTCTCCTTGCGCCACGACGGCACGAAGACGGTGATCTTTTCGTGACCGCGACGAATGAAGTAGTCGACGCAAAGACCGATACCGCGACAGGAGAAGACTTTGTTATTTCCGTGTCTGTATATAGAGAGGGAGTTAGAGTCACAATATGCCGAGAAAGGGGATAGGGTTTGATGGGACGGAGAAACTCTATCTAATAGTACAATAGTTTCTCCAAGAGACGCAATGCATATTAGTTATTATTTACGTATCATAGTACTCTCTATCTGCCTTTCATTCTCACGCCGTTTCCGCCTAAAATTTAGCGAATATACAGTAGGCGCGGGGGTGCGCACAGCGAGCAAAGCGTCGATCTCTAATGCATCTGTAGACCAAAGCCTCCCACGCGAAAGGAGAGCGGTCCACTCAATGAATGGGCCCACAAATGAGTCAATTTTCCGGGTAGGAAACGTACCTCATCGCCACGTTGCTACCGTCAACGATAACCGGTCTCAATTGCGAAGATTCCGCCGTCCGTTTCGTCGAATTATTCGACGTCGCTTCGACGTCGATCGTCAGCGGCGACGATCCCCCTCTGGCGCACTGCAACAGCGCCGCTAGAACGGCATCGCGACCGGCGTCCGGTCCGAGCCGTTCGATAACTCGCATCGCGTCCGCTTCCGAATAGCCCAAACGCTTCGCGAAAGCGATGCACGTCGCGTAATCGACGTTGCTTCGTCTCGTGGGCGGAGATTTCCTGTCCGGGCGACGACGATCGATCGTATCGTCGTTTGCGTCGTCGACGGCGGAATGACGTTCGACGTGATAGCGAACCTGTTGTTCGATCAGGCGTCGCGCGATGTTGATCGCCGCCGGACTGCCGCGTATGTCGGCCATGTTGCCGTCGCGAAAGACGATCACGGCGCACGATTCCGCTTCGAGCCACTGGTGATTAGTGCCGTTGCGTCCGATCAGCTCCGAGAGCGCTGAAGCGGGAAACGAAACGACGACGCTCGCCATCGGATCGCACAGCGACTTGATATACTCCTAAACAACAGAAAAAAAAATGTCGATCGAACGACGGGAAGGACGGGGGGAGGGGAGATCGCGAGGGGCGCCTTTTGGTTTCTATAATGGCTGGGGGCCCCCCGATATCGTTTCTCTTGCTCTCGTATATACCTGCGCTCGTCTCCTGTCCTCTCTTTGTCCGCGTATCGTCACTCTGCCTTCGGCTATGTTCTCGTCGATGCGTTCGACTTCGACGTCGAAGAGCTTTTCGATGCGCGTCATCGTTTTGCCGTCGCGTCCGAGAAAGATGCCGACTTTCGTGGGGCTGATCGTTACGAGCTCGGCCATCGTTCGGGTGAGGTGAGAGCGAACTGGCGTCCGATGCGGAACAGGAAAATTTAGCGCACAAAACTTCCGTATCGTTTGCCCTCGCCCAATTTTCCTTATATTCGGGATCTTCATGGTTTCGATGTGATCTGATTGGCTCGAGCGATCGTGGGCATCGGTATCTCTATGACATCATCTAATTAGATGGATGACGAACGATGGATGGCGTAGGAACAGAGTTCAAAGTTCTACCTTTTCTTCCTTCTCTAAAGAATTGTTAGGTGACTATTGTCGCCCCACTTTCGACCGCATTCAGGAAATGATAGAAAAATCGGTTTTTTGTAAAGAAAGATAGAACGAGAAGACGTAATTAGATTGGTAGCATCGAAAGTGGGCGTGGGATAAGTAGACAACGTGGCATTTGGCATAATTTGAAGGAATTCGGCGATGACCTTTCTCGACTTCCTCACTCTAGTGAGGCGAGAGGCATGTATAACAAAAGAAAAGTAGCGTTCCGTGAAGTAAAGGTCATTGTGACATACACACTGGCAGTTCCAAATGATGTGATTGACTTTTTACTCTTCGTTTATTCTCCATCAGTCATAGCTTCCGATTTTCGAACATTAGATTCCGCTTTCTTGTTCCTTTCTGTCTCCCCGTTCTCCGTTCCTCCGTCTTTCCACACCAATCCTTCACCTACGTGGAGGGAAGGGCCAATCGAAGCGCTCGTAGCTAAAACCTTAGAAATCCCCATATAACACATGACACAATATAAGCCCCTTCGGACAAATACCTCGGGATCGACGTCGTTCGAGTCATCACTGGCGAACTTTCGCTCGAACAGGCTATGCTGCTTCGCGGCGGCCGCGCGCTCGCCGGCATTGTACAGACCAATGCAGTAGTTCAAATGGATCGTCGGATTCTTCCTGTTCAAACGAGAGGAGAAACGTGATATGAGTGGTTGATTCAATGATTCTGAAGCACGTACGGTTCTAACACTATGGCTTGCTCGTACGCCTGTTTTGCGTTCTCGAAGTCGTCCAAGTGAGTGAGGGCGACTATTACGAACGATAATCGAATGTAAAAAGGACAGAAGGTTAACATATCCCCGCCATCCCCCCACGGAAAGGCGCGGCTCACCGGCGAGCAGCATAAACAATTGCCCGTTGCGTGGTTTCAAGTTGAGCGCGGTACTGAGAAAGTGAAACGCCGACGCGTACCTACGCGCATCCCACGGGGGGCGTTCGTCGAATCGAGCCATCATAACATCTTCCCTTACTGCTGCAAGACGAGATGTACGAGCCCGAGGTTATAAGCGATCTGCCATTCGAAGGGAGCCAAGTAGGCGGCCCGTTTGAGACAGCTTACCGCCTAAGAAAACAGAACGCAGAGAGGGGGTGATCGAGTGCTCGAGGGAGACACCGACAAGGGGATGAGGGTTCAATAACGCGTCTCCCCAAAGCGTAGGAAGTCAAGGGGCCGGAACCGCTATACGTACAACCGGCACGCGTTGCGGTTAGGGTACAGTTCGACCTCCATCGCCCGGACGTCAAATTCGGCGGAAGCCGGAACAACTCGAGACGCAAGCGCTCGACATAAAAGGGACGTCTGCGGACAGTTGACCTCAGTCTCCCGAGTCAACAACCCGCGCACAGATGGCACGACATCTCTTCACCGCCTGCGTCCTCGTCGTCTTAGCGCTATCCACTACGCGAGTCGAAGCGCTCGCAACGAACGAATGCCGCACGGGGCGCGGATCGAACTGGACTTGCTGTCTGTGCCCCTGGTTCGATTGTAACCGGCGTATTTTTGCCGAAAGCGACTTCAACGATTTCGCCGAAGCTCTCGACAGTACCGACTGGATCGAAGTGGTTAACAGCGAGCCGGAATTGGTCTTATGGAAAGAACCCGCGCCGTCGCTGGTACCGACAACGATTCGAGCCAAAGTCCGTTTCGCCGTCGACATCGCCGACGTCGATACGGTCGTCGACCTTTTGACCGACGTCAGTCAACGACGAAAGTGGGACACCGTCACAGCGGCAGCGGAAATCGTACGCTCGTGCGCTCCCGACCGCCACCGCATCATGTACAGCGTAATGAAAATTGCTTCCGTCGCTTTGGATCGCGATTTTCTTTACGCGCTAAGTGGGCCGAAGACAACGAACGAATGTACGATTATTCTTCAAAAAGACGTCGGATGCCCGCCGCATCACGACTGCTATCCCGCCGATCCGGCCGGTGCCGTCGTTCGGGGAAAAGTCGGTCGATCGGGCATGCGAGTCTGCCCGACGTCTCTCGACAACGGCGTCGCCCGTTCGTTCGTCGAGCTTCTACTCGATTACGACGTCGGCGCGACGGACGCGTCGCCGGACGCTGTATCGACGGCCGCGCAGCTCACACTGACAAACTGGTACCGCAATCTGGTGAATCACGTCAACGGACGCGGCGGCGCGTCGACGGACTCGTCCGTCAAAACGCCGTATCCCTTTCACAAACATTTCGTTCGCGAACTGATTCGCGACGAATTCAATTGCGATCCGGACGCCTCGTGGCGTACGATAATGAACGGGAGCGCGCCGACGGGCACGTCCGTCTGCATGCGACACTGGGCCGGCACGAACACGTTCGCTTTCAAATCCTTTCACGTCGTCGACGACGTGACGCCGTGCGACGTCGCTAGGATACTGACGAGCTATTCGACGCGATCGTCGTGGGATCGAACGTTTCCCAAGATCGACGTCGTCGAAAAGCATCGGCACTATCACGTGCTCTACTGGGTGCTCGGTTTGCCGCCGCCCTTCGTCAATCGCGACGTCGTGCTCTACATGACCGTGCGTCGACTCGACGACGGCGGCTACGTTATTCTGTATCGGAACGCCGATTCCGAATGTCGACGACCGGTGCCCGGTCTCGTGCGCGCCGTCGCCTATCCGTCCGCGGTATTCATTCATCCCACCCCACCGAAGGAGACGAAAAAGGGCTCTGTTGTCAGCTACTATTTGCACATGGATATAGGACCGGGAGTGCAGGAGAGAGATTTCGCGAGTATGCTTCGGGGACGAGCCTACTGGACTTCGGCGTTGCTGTCGCACTACAAGAAAATTGGCGGTGGAAATTCGCCAATAGAGACCTCTTTTGACTTTACGTCAATCGGCGGTTGTAACTAGTCTAATAAGGGGGAGAAATGAGGGAACGAAACCTGTACGAAATAAACCGCATGCATTAGATATCTCGGGTAGACGGGGAAAAGAAAACAGCAAATACGTGGACGGAGGGAACCCGAGGCCATTTCCATTTCCATAACGCTTACCGCAACGTATTTGTTTTTGCCAAAGAAACACATTCCTATGTTGTTCCACAGCTGAGGGGATTCCGGCGCCGACTCGGTGGCCACTTTGTACTTCGTCAAAGCAACGTCATAGTCGCCCTGCCGCTGTATCATCGATCCAGCCCCGAGAATAGACTAAGCAAAGAGAGGGAAGACAAAACTCGCCCCCCGGGGAAAATGACATAATCTAAATAATACTATCAAATTATCACGCTACCTTGAAGTGAGTTGGATCGTACGTCAAAGCGTTACCAAGCAAATTGAACGCCTTCTGCGTCTCGCCCGTCTGATATACCGTGCACAAACGTCTCGCATGTAATCAACTGAACCCTTATCGCTTCCTTTACCTCAAGATAGAGAAGACCCAGTGTGCTCATCATATCGGGATTCTCCGGATTAAAACTAGACAAATTCTCGAGCAAGCGAGAGACGGACGCTCGACTTTCGTGCCTACTTGACTGCGTGCGTGTATAAGTCGAGTGCCATGTTGACCTCGCCTTGGAGTAGGTAGACGCGACCGAGTTGAATAAAAGATGCAACGGCGCTATTCAGCCGAATTGCCTTCCGAAGACACTCCCTCGCCTGCATATAGATCAGTCACGAGAATTCCCTGTTCTCTATCACTAGATAGGGTCTAGTTCTCCGGATATCACTTTCTATCTCAATCGCGGTGCGCGCCCAAGGAGAAATATGTCGCGTTCGCCGCGTTACCTGTCCATAGTCTTTGAGATGAATGTAGCAAATGCCTTGAGTGGAGAGAAAAGATCGACTCTAAGTTTCCAAGCTAGATTTCACGCTGCGCACCTTGATTGTGAAAGATTTCCTTTGTTCCATGGAGTAACGACATTTAGACGCGCAAAGTTCGGGAAAGTGTACTACGTTTGCCTCACCCAGTCTCGACTGCTAAGCCTTGCCGCTTCGTTATACGCTTCAAGGGCAGCTCGGTGCCTTCCAAGAAGAAAGCTGAAACGAGAACATATAAGAGACAAGATTCTTATATACTAAAGATTTGTATAGTGGCAACGATCAAAGCAAAGAATACTTACAGAAGAAAGAACAAAGAAGACAGGGACTAAGGATAATGGTGGGGATGGCTCTTATAGTGAGGATGACCCAAACTACTAAGGACTCTACCCTAGAGACGTCTGCTGAAGGCCACTATCTACCCCTGACGTTTCTCGCTTGTACGTACAGCGATCTCGCTACTTGTTTCATCGTATTCGGACTTGTGCTGTTGAGTTGCTGAGCTTTCTGGAAGATCTCCAATGACGATTGTATGTTGCCTTCCAAGCGTTCTATTAGAGCTACGCAGAAATTTTAGGCCTGAATTTCATGTCAGTGACTTTATACCCTGTACGTATAAAGCGAATTCGCATCTCCCGTTTGTCTCGTGAAGTTGCTCTTGTATTAGAGCCTACGAGGAGTGCAGACTTCCTACGCCGGTCTGATCTACTCTAGAACAGTTACTTTGCATGTTTTGAACTCTTTTCGGACGTAGTGTAGATGAATGAGCCAGTTTTTGCGTTCAAAAATCGGTATTTCTGGAGCTAGGACGTGTGAACTTACAGAAGGAGGATCAATTGCGTCGGGACGCATTCTAACTGTACCTTTTCCCCTAATAATCCTTCGCTGTACCGGCTGGGGCGGTTTGTTTACCGTTGGAGTATCTTCGTCCGCCATTTTGACAACAACGCGCGCTAGACTGCGTTTTTTTGGCGGTAGACAACGACAGAGCCGTATATATCTCTGGGCAACGGTAATGAGAAGCCTAGAATCATGTTTGGAAAGTTTGCCGTGATGTTGTTCGCAGGAAAACCCCAGCAACGCGAACCAACGCGAACACGTGTCACGTGTACCTACGTTACGTTGCGCGCGCACGCGACTTTTGCGGACTTTTTACGGAGCAGGGGGATTTATGGAAGCGTTTGACCACTCGTATACCTGCAGGGCGATCGAAGAATTCGGTGAAAGGTTTGCTCCTACCGTTTCAATCCACGCTCTTTCGTTCACAAAAGCACTCAGGAGAAAGGCCCCTACTTCGGATTCTCTTTCGAGAAAAAGACAGCTCGAACGCACACACAAGTAAAAAAATGACTTGGAAAACACGGTCGAGCGTTCTTCCTTCTCTTTAGGAACGTCTCTAAACAGTCCGAGGAGCTGGAGGCCTCAAGTACTTCTAATCAAATCAAAGCGAGAGACAAGGAAAGTGGGACGTGCAGCAATCAGTCTGATCACAGCTACACCGTAACTTCTCCAAAGAAGGCAAGCAAAGAGGCGGAGGGAGCTAGGAGCCTTTAGATTCCACATGATGAATCTCAATTTTTTTTCTAATGAAGATAAGTGCTGATTTGAGGACGTACGATTATGGAAATGACGACAGTGTTGCTGACTGCGTCGGATCGAGTAAGAGAACAGCCATTGCTCCGGAATTCCGGAGCTAATTTGTGTTAATTAATACTGCGTGTTGGCAATTCCGGAGCTAATTTATGTTAATTAATACCGAACGTGCTAGAGGTCGCCTTCCGAAGTACATTTGCTCTTGTGTCCTGTAGATAATCACTGGCCTATTTCGGAAGCCAATGTCACTGAAGCTAATGCACAGGTGACTTTGTTCGCCACAAAAACTAGAGTATAACTGTGGAACCTTTGATAAGAATGAACCGGTGTATCTTGCTCGCTCTCCTATCTATACGGCAAACGTAAAGGGATTGTGGATGACCGTGTGGAGCATGAACGTCTCAGTTATTGCAATGATTGACATGAAGGTAATTTCGTTTTCTGCTGTTACATAGCGTGGCATGGTGCCTTTGATTTGAATCTCTTAGGGTAAAAAATATTGGCCCGAGCATTTGGCATATGCATTTGAGTTCCAAACAGAGCACGGGTTCTTGTCTGCCCAGTGCGACAGTGAAATAGCTAAGGATGGATACGTTGTCAGGATGATCACTTTGAAGGTGGAGAATTGCATGGAAAAAAAAGAATAAACGTGATGTCGGTTGTGTGTAGATGCATGATCAGAGCAAGATTGTTGCACATTATCAGTTTTGCAGATGGTCTGACGAGTAAGTGTCACCACGTGTTGTTCTTCAGCAATTTGAAGATGTTTTTTTGTTCTGATTTTCTAGTGGTCGTCCAAATGCCGACAGTCTAATGCGTATGGCTGCGGATATTGCTGCGACGAGCGACAGCAGGATGATGTTCCACTGCGAGTCCGTGACGTCGTTACAGATAAACGACTTCGCCTGATGCAAATCTTTTCTCTATAGAGAAGGCACGCAATTTTGCGACGCGCTTGTTGTGATTGATCACTTTATTCGCATCTTGCGTACGCGAGACGCGGCTTCGATGGGTAGGTACAGACTAGTACTGTAGAATCTTATATAAAAAATTCTTAATTAGTCTCTGTGGACGGACTTATTTCGTCGTTGAGGGAACAGCACCGCGAGTTCTTGAAGGAAAAGGTACGTAACGGTTGTGACGTAAAAGGATTGATTCTACATGTCTTCAAATTTCAGGCGGCTAAATTGATTTGCTTTGAGGTCCTCAAGAATCTTGTGTCAGCTACGCTTGAAGCCACAGGTGAGTCCTTCTGCGTTTTTTCTTGAAACAGAGAAAGAATGCCTTTTCTAAAGCCCTCAGTGCCGAGAGGAACGCGACGGCTGCGGTGAACAGTCAGCAAGCCACTTCGGGCAGCGACGACAACGGCAGCAGTACTGAGAGGAACGCGACGGTTGATGTGAACGGCGAGGACTTACCTTCAAGCGGCGGCGGCGACGGCGGCGACAGAAGCGGTGCTGGAAGGAACGCGACGGTTGAGGTGAACAGTGCGAAAGTGCTTTCAGGCGGCGAAGGCGGTGCTGGGACGAACGCGACGGTTGATGTGAGCAGTGGTGAGCAAGCAACTTCAGGCAGCGGTATTGAGAGAAACCCGACGGTTGATGTGAGCGGTGCGAACGTGCCTTCAGGCAGCGGAGGCGGTACTGGGAAGAATAAGACGGTCAAAGTGAGGTTAATAAACAGTGAGCAAACAGCCTCGGTCAGTAGTGAAGGAGACAACGGTGGCGGTCAAAACGTCTCAGTGAATAGCGAGCAAACAACCTCGGTCAGTGGAGGAAACAGCAGTGTCGGTCAAAACGACTCCGGTTATCACAACGACGTCAGCCACCAAGTGATGCCGCCAAGCCGCACGTGTTGCAGCTGGGATTTTTCCGCGTCTCTCCAATCGTTGACATCTTCCGTGAACGAGCGCTTTCAGCAAATTGAAACGCTGCTGAGCGCTTTGGAAAGGGAATCATCTGCCCAACGCCGTCTGATCAGCCGAGTCCTAGGGCTGAACGGATCGGCGGGGCTGCCCATATCTGCATGCCCGCCGCCTCCTCGGCACTACGGAACCGTTCCCATCAACCATGAATGGAATGGACTAACAGGGCCGCCCGCATGTTCGCCAACTCTCCTTGCTTGGTCGCCTTCATTTGTTGCTTCTACCCCTCATCAGATGAACGTGCTAACGCCCGTTCATCAAGCTGGTGTCGCTGGCGGCGGCTCCTGGACGCCACATCTGAGCACTGGTTTTCAACCGTGGATGCAGCCTGATGCTCACCCTTCTAGAAGCTCAATAAGGCGACGTTAATCCGGATTTGCAGCAGAACCGGTTACTTAATAAATTAAGTTTATGAAGTTACAGAGTGCATAATGACGAGTTTGGTCTAATTCTTTCAACTACTGTAAGAGAAGTGATACTTTAAGGATAAAATAACTGTTATTAGTACAAACGTCAAATTAACAATAAACAGACTGAAGTCAAGTGCCGTGTTAGCTTCGCCTTGGAGTAGGGAAAAGATTGACTGATAATGGAGCCGACCACCAGAGTTGTACGGGTGGAGCCCGTATAACGGCGAAGGGAGGCTCTCTCAAACGTGATCTTAGGGCCGGAAGTGTCTGTATGTCTGTCTGTATGTATGTATGTATGTCTGTTCGTCACGCTCGGTATTGTGACGTAACTTAAAAAACCCTTTTTTCGTACAGCGCATGCGCGACATGGGGCCCAAAACGGTGACCCGAAAAAGGCGATTTACGGCGCGAATAAAGCGTTTTTTCTTTCATAATCGGAAAAAATGCGTAGAAACCCTTATTTCCAATTGATCTGTGCTATTTTCCGTGTTATAAATGCGCTGAGAAACCGAAACGACAGTTTTGATTGTCACGCTCTGACGTCACAATCAAAAGTATCCAGTCACATGTACAGTATATGGGTGGGTATGTACGCGTGTACGGGTAACAGGAAATATGACCCGTACACATGCATAGGTCCTCCTCAAATACAGAGCACATTATCAAATACAGTGCAGTGCGTGCCAGCATAAATGGCCAAACGGGACTTTTAGTAGCGCGCGAGGAATTCAGAGCGTAGTTTACATTTGGCGTAGTTTTGACGTTTGATCGTCACATCAAGGATTTCCAATGAAGTCTAGCATTTCTATTTACGTCTATTTTGTAAGAAAACGGTTTTGATTTCACCGCAGACAACGTTTCTATACGTTTTGCTAAGAACACAGAAAAGTTCGTTTTTTTCCAGTTTCAAACAACATATGACGGCTTTCATAAACTCATCTGTCACTTTATACCATTTTCTAAAACTTCATTATCTTTGATTTTCAATACAGTAATTCGGTGGAAAGAAACGGATGTCACGTGACGTAAATAGAAATGCATTTTTTTCCGTTAGGGATCAAGTTAGAAAGAAACTCACTCTATAAATGGCTTCTCACGTGCATTGTTTAGAAATTTATTATCGGCGAATTTGAAAATGTTCTTTCCTTTACAAAATTAGCGCGCGCTAAACTTGCAAAAAATTTAAATCTTTGGGAGTACGTCCCACAAAAGTCAAACTGACATCCCTGTTTAAAATAGGCATTAGAGTGATTTTCGTTGACACACAGTGACACTGTATGTCTTGCAGCGAGTGATCTACAGTGATCTTAGCGCGCGTTTTGTGGCCATTTATGCTGGCACGCACTGTACTGTACGTCAGAAAAGCGCCTAATTAGGAAAACACAGCAATCATGCAAGTACTGTATTTACAGTATGTAGGTAGGACTGAGCTGTACTAGTAGTAGCTAACGGCTGTAATGACAACGTGAATATGTGACAGCATAAAAACTATGACGTCACACTATGTTATGCACTCGCGTACGGTAAGCGATGGGAGGCTCTGCATGATGGCAACACGGTGAACACCGGGCCATCATTCTCTAGTTTACAGGCTAATTTCACGCTGCACGATTTCCTTCGTTGAAATCATTAGACGAGGCGAAGTTCTGGAGTGTGCTGCGTCCAAAACGCCCGTTAGAAGAAAATATCTACTCTTGTGAGGGCAGACCAGGAGAGACTGCATGGGAGTGGTTTGTCTCGACGTCACTGGCAGGAACGTATGTTTTGCGCGCGCACTCCGCCCACTTCTCTCAGGCTGATGGAAGCGTTCGACGACTCTCTCCACTCACGTGCCGTCCGTGCTGCCAGGGCGATCGAAGAATTCAGAATAAGGTACTGAGGTCCGCTCCTGCCTCCTCATTGTCCCGTTGTCCCGTTCCCACGTTCTTACGTTCGGTTTCCCACGCCTTCTTTCACAAAAGCGCGCAGCTCGCCTTTTTATCTTGCAGAGAGAGTGCCACTTCAACGAGAAAAAGACAGCTCGAACTCACAAACGAGTTAGAAAGAGGCTCTGACAAAAAACAGACGGAGCATTGTTTCACATCTCTGTTTAGGAATGATCCGAAACTGTTCGCGCAGTCTGACGAGCTGGAGGCGTCAAACTCTCTCCGCAACAAAGCGAGAGGCGCGGAAGATGTGACGAAAACTGTTCCAAAGAAGGCAAGTGAAAAGGCGGGGGCGCCTTTCTTTGTCTTTTATAACTCTTGTTTTTAGCCGTGCGATTATGGTCATGCTGCTGGCTGCGTAGCCAAGACATCACAGGCATCGCTTCATGCAGATAACGACGATGCTTTCATCGAAGCCGATTCACAGGTGACTTTGTTCACAACAGAAAGCAGTAGATTCTAACTGTAGAATTTTTAAGTATTCACCAGTGTACTTTCTTGCTCACACTCCTGTTGGAATAGTGGAGAAAAAGAAATTCTGGATGAGAGTGTGGAGAATGGATGTCTCACTTATTGCAATGATTGACGTGAAGGTAGTAACGTACCTCGGCTACTATAGTAGTACTAGTGTAGTCTGCCATCTTAGGGTGAAAACTATTGGCCTGAGAATCGGCCATATGGAATCCAAACAGAGCACGGGTTCTTGTTTATCCAGTGCGACGCTGAATCAGCTAAGAACGGATACGTCGCCAGGACGATCACATTGAAGGTGGAGACATGCATGGAAAAAGAATAAACGTGACGTCAGTTGTGTAGATGCGTGATCAGCACAAGATCATTACACATTATCAGCTTTCCGGTTGGTCTGACGAGTAAGTGTAACCAATCACGTGTTTGCTTTCTGATTAATTTTCCCAGTGGTCGTCCGCGTGCCGGCAGTGTACTGCGTATGTCTGCTGATATTGCTACAACAACTGACGACGACGACAAGCTGGTGTTTCATAGCGAGTCCGTGACGCCGTTACAGAGAAATGATGCTTTTTTCATTTGATGGAAATCTTTTCTAGAGAAGGCACACAATTTCGCGACGCACTTGTCGTGATTGATCGTTTTATTCGTCTCTTGCATTTGAAAGACGTCGCTTTGATGGGTAGGCTAGCTATAGTACAGCAGTAGTATAATCTTTCATCAAAGAGCCTTGATTAGTGTCCGTGGAAGTACTTATTTCGTCGATGAGGGAACACTACGGCGACTTTTTGAAGGAAATGGTGCGTAGCTATTGTGACGAAAAAGGATGCGTGTCGTCAATTGTATTTTTAGGCTGCGAAATCAATCTGCTATGAGGTCCTCAAGAATCTTATGTCAACTACGCTTGAAGCCACGGGTAAGTCCTTCTGCGTTTTCCCTTTAGACAGAGAAACGGGATCTTTTGTCTTCTTCCAAAAGCAAAAGCCCTCAGTACTGAGAGGAACGCGACGGTCAGAGCAAACAGCAACTGCAATGAGCAAGTACCTTCAGGCAGCGGAGGAGACGGTGGCGAAGGAGACGGCGGCGAAGGAGGCGGCGGAGAAGGAGACTCCGGCGAAGGAGACGGCGGCGAAGGAGACGGCGGCGAAGGAGACGGCGGTAGCGGTGAAGACGACTCCGGTTATCACGGCGACGTCGGCCACCAAGCGATTCTGCCAAGCCGCAACCCACTCACGACAGCGTGCAGCTGTGATTTTGCCACGTCTCTCCAGTTGTTGGAGTCTTCCATGAACAAGCGCTTTCAGCGAATTGAAGCGGCGATGGGCGTCCAATGCCGTCTGATCAATGGATTCCTAAAAAGGCTGCCTATAGCCTCACAGCACAAGCAAACGGATCCCATCGACTATGCCCCTCCTCAGCACAACGGAACTGTTCCCGTTGACCACGGGCTGGCGGGCCCACCGAGTCGTCAGCACAACGGAAAGGCTCCCTTGCCCGTCGCCCGACCGCCTCCTCAGCACTATGGAACTGCTCCCGATAACCATGAGGGGCTGCCCTCACGTCCTCGGGCTCCCGTCAACAATCAGTGGAATGGATTGGCTACGTTTTCTCCACGTCCACCTCCCTCTTACCTCACTCATTGGCCACTTCCATTTGCTGCTGCTGCTGCTGCTGCTGCCGCAGCTCCTCATCAGAGGAATGTCCCAGTGACCGTTCATCACACACCGCCGGGTTTTCAACCCTGGATGCTGCCTGTCACCCATCCTTCTGCTCAATAAGGTGACATAGATGCGGTTGGTTTATTGGAATTCTTGATTGAGTTGAGTTCTATAGTTTAAACAAATTTTTGATGAGTTGGGTTTATTCTTTCGACTAAGATACAGTAACTATTTAATGACAATGACAAGAGTTGAGTTCTATAGTCAATTTTTGTTTGAGTTGGAATCGTTCTTTGAACTAAGAGAGATATTATAAGGATACAATAACTACTACAAACGCCAAACGGAACAAATTTAATAACAATGATATGATATTTGATTTGGAACGTTCGTTCGCACAATTCTTCTGCCACCTACTAGGGAACTCCGCCCGGTACTGTCACTGACAGTCCATCGCCGAAGCCTCCCCAAGAAGCTCGTTTCTTCTGATAGATGACGATCCACGTCGTCCAGACAACAATCCAGATGCCGACGCCCGAAATTGATCTCAAGAGGTCTATTCAAACGCTTCCTCGATTAGTGTGCTCGTTGTCGCCGAGCGGGCAAATTTTGCTTACATTTTCGTATCTCTTTGTCCGGGTTCGACTTGCGAAAGGCGTCCTTGAAGAACCAGACGAAATTCACGAGCCAAATGAACGGCAGGCAGAAGAATCCCCACCGATAGTCTTAAAATGATAAAGAGAGTACAAAACAAAAGGCGTTCTGAACGTCTAGACTAACACTTGCGACAGATTTGGAGCTTTTCGTCTCGAGACGCTCGACTGATGTCCATCTTTATACGGGGCACTTTGTGGTTAGATTTCCCTACGCAAAAAACCCACGTGCAATCTCACCTTCGCGAAGAAGCAATGCTCTAAACGAACATAGCGTCTTTTACCGACCGTTCCAAGCGATGGGAAAGCTCCGAAAGAAGCGAAAGAAGGCTCGCATTCAGCCGACAGGCCTTCCCAGCGTCGCCGAAGCGATAGAAGAGCAGGAAAGCGTTCTGGACGCCGTCGATTCGTCGTCGGCGCACGATCATCTAATCGAAATGGTAACTGCGATTGCCGTTGCTGCCTTCGCTTTGTCAATATCCTACGCGTTCTCAGCTCTCCAGTCCTTCGGCCGAAGATCGTCAGTGTGCGTGCGCCGGACTCGCGAATCTCGTTCTTGAAGCCGAAATCGTGCCGATTCTGCTCGATAAAGGCGTTGTGAAGTCGCTCGCGTCGATGCTCGTCGACGAGTGCGAAGCACTGCGACTGGGAGCAGCCGGAGCACTGAGGTATGCTCAGGTGTAGTCTACTTTAGTTAGATGCTCCTCACTGTACCTCAATCTTTACTAAGTCTTGCATTGAGGTTCAGTGAGTAGTCCATGTAGAAAGGTCACTTTATTTTCTGTTCCTACTTCCTCGTTGTAGGAATTTGACTATTGCCGGTCACGAGACGTGCGTTCGTATGGTAGAGGACGATGTGATGACGTCTCTCGTGGTCTTCTTCAAGCGTGTAAGTTGAAAGAGCCGTCGTCGTCGATCGAGCATAAACTGACTGTGTCTACTGCTGCAGTCGCTTGAAAGTGTGACGATTAGTGACGCTGCTCCCATCGACGAAACGTGTCTCGACCAAATTGAACAAGGGCTTCATCTACTATGGAATTTAAGGTCATCTCGGCATGTTGACACGACTATTTGCTTTTTGCATTGTATTGCAGTGAATGCTCCGCTACGGTCGTGAAGATCTTCAACAGCGAAAATCTTCTCCCCCTCGTCTTCTACTGCATCTCGTCTGAAAGATTCTTTCCGTCGATAGCAGTGACGGCAGGTAGAAAACAATGTCAAGTTCGTAATTGTGTCATTTCTTTCATTTCTTTCTCTATTCAGCTCAGTGCCTGCACACGGTGACAGAGGAAAATCCTCCCCTTTGTGAAACCATAGTCGGTTCTGGCGAAATGCTCACGACACTCGAACGTCTTCTCCTATGCGATGGAGACGCCGTTCGTCACATGATGCTTCGCGTCCTGACGGCAGGCATCCTATTCAACGTTCATCGACACATGTCACCAGTCGCTCGCGGCCAAGCAATGCAGGCCATTGCACGCGCACTTGCAAAAGCGCTGGACGTCGACGTTCCGGCTCAAATGAAAGCTATTGCCCCTGATCTTGTAGCAGCTGATGCTGGGGCGATAGAGGAAGCAGAAAAGGTACGACGAGAAGGAGAAATCTGGTAGTGAAATAATACTGTAAACTCTCGTCGTTTCATAGTATCAAGAACGTAAGGAATCAGATCAGGTGAGATTATTTTAGCTGTTGTCATATTTGCCTTTGTCCACTTACTCCATCGACAATCTTAGACTAATATTTGTTATTATCAAGACATTTTCTTTCCTTAGGTGTTAGATATTAGAATCGCGTTAGCAGCTCAGCAACTAGCTTTAGAAATATTGGCAAACCTGTGCTGCAATGATGGTTAGTTACGTATACAATATAGTTGAAAGTCCGCGACCGATGGCCTTTAGACAGTAGTGATGATGGAGGTAGCCTCCCGTCAGAGTCGGACAGTGAAGTGGAAGGAGTCGAGGAGGAGCAGAATGGAAGTGGATTCGAATCAGTAAACAAGCATAGAATAGTTTTTCTCTTCTATTTTGGAACGTCTCTTTCTAGATGGCATTGAGTATGTCTGTTGACAGTGTTGAGGCTGTCGTCAGTCACTGCCTACCAGAAAAGGTACCGCCTTAATTAATTAATTTAAAAGAATAGGATATAACGTGCGTAGACATTAAGCAAATGCCGATTTGCCGATCCGGCTGTTTATGAACTGTTGGGCGCCCATAACCTCGGCCAGACACTTGTACAAAAGTTAGCGCATTCGCCGACGGCGCGTCGTCTTCCTAACGTCTCTTCTCTTTTCAAGGCTGAACACCGTACAGTCTCGAGCATTGGTAGCGCTGCACAATATGCTCTCGATGTTAGACAGCGACGAGCTCAGTCGACCCGATTCGCTTGACAGCCTGTGGCCAAGTCTATTCGACTTGGCGACAGGAGTATCGGAAAAAGGCAGGCGCAAAAGAGGCCAAGCGAGTTCACGTTTTTTTTTTATTGACCTTCTGTTCTAGGTCCATCTCGTTCAGACGAAGAATTTCTTGAAGCGGTGACCGGCGCTATGCGTTCGTTAGCAAAGAGGCTACAATTGACGGGACATAAAGTGCTGCCTAGGTTCTGTGATCTCCCCGTAAGAAACGATTTCTTTCCTAGTGCGTTCAACCTGAGCAGATTATCCGAATTGCCTCCGTGTGTCCAACGGTGGCTTTTCCGTCCGTGCGCGCCAATGTTGTCGGCCTACTTGGCGTCCTTGGGACGTCACTAGCTCAGCGTTCAGATGCCGCGGAGCTGCTTACGGTATGTACGCGTTTTTGTGGATACTAAAGCGATTCAGTGTCGCTCTCTGTGTCTCCTTGCACAGGTCGTCGGGAGCGCTCTGTGCAAAGCCGTATCTAGTGACACGGATCTCTGGGTCGTGGTCGAGGCTTTGGACGCTATTTTTGATGTTTTTGGCGGCGACGGCGACATCGTCTTGCCGACCGTCAAATTTTTGCAGTTACTACCCCAATTGGAAGGAGTAGCATCCGGTTTGAAGAAGAGGGTATTATTACGTCATTTTGTATGTGAAAGCACGAGCGCCGGCTTTGTTTTTTTTTTCTTTGTCTAGATTGCGTCTAAGAGGAAAAGTCTCGGAGCTCGACTTCCAGTTGCTGAAAATGCCAGGACTAACCTGCTGCGTTTTATTAGATACCTAAGGAAGGGAATCAAGTGATGGCGGTGGCGGCTACAAAACGGTACAGCATGATTATTACATCTTTTGTAGGTAAACCGTGAGATGGACAGTTTCAATCTAAATGGCAGTGTACAGGTATTGATTACTAATTGACTCTAGATTGCTTTTGGAGGATGAAGACAGTGAAAATTCTTCTCTCCGTGTACCTGCAGCACATCTTGGAAACCCCATCAGTGTCTATCCTCGCTGAGCCTGGAATCACGTTTCGTTTTCTTTCTCTGTCATTGCTCCTATAGACCTATACCATCTAAATCTAGGGTCACAAGCACCAAAGTGACTACAGTCCAACTCTACTGTTCTAACTAGAATAGACATCTCGTGTTTCTCTTACAAAGGCGTTGATTTCGTCTCGCTGTCCTACAAACAAGAATGAAATTGAACTTTTTTTGTTTCGCGGAGAAACCTTACATCTGTATTCGTTTGGATGTTCTCGTTTCCCTAAAGACAGACATTAGAAAACCTTCGCCAAGCTGTTTCGTTCCACTTACATTTCCCTTTGTAGTAGATGAACTGCAACGGCTTCGAATGACTTTCTGCACACTGGCAATCAAAGCAGCAATTCCCAACGGCACAAGAAACGTGAATACAACCGAGCCAGCAATATGTATAGCTGAAATTCCTTCAACCTCACTTCCCCCACCTCCGCCCGGAACTCCGCATTCGCCATTTTCATAGAGGGAACTTCCAACCGCTGTCAGTGACGTAAGACTTCGGCCAGCTCGCATATTCAGTATTTCCAAAGAGAAATTGCTTCGATACGGCATCCCTTTCGGCATTCCAATCCCGTAGGCCTTCTTTGAAAATGTACGGCCTGTTACTTGAGCTGTGCAGGGCTTTATCTGCGAATAGTAAGTCAGCACTGGCGAGTCCCAAATAAAAACATAGCCAACACCATTTGTCATATTCGCATTTTTTACTTTATCTACACCTTCTTCGGCCGTATTGACCATCCACTGGGGGTTGTTTCTCATGTACGTGCCAATCTCTTTGAATGGCGATACGGAGGAGGTCAGGAACATCTTCTCCACGGCCGACTGACGTACGGTTCCGAAGGGAATAGCTTTCTGGTAGGCAAGATCTTGTACGCTTCTTATCGGGGTGACCGTCCGTACCGCGGTAAGAAACGCTGCCAAATTGGCCGTGTACGTTGACGTGACAATGAGCATGAAGGCAAAGAAACCGGCGAGGATAATTCGCACGGGTAAGTTGGCCCCGTCCGGACCCCGGCCCAAACCCGTGCTGAAGAGAAACCAGAGAGAGTCATAGAGACGTTGACCTAGTCCAATACCGGGACTATCAAGATTGTCCGTTAAAGTGCCGTAGAATGGTTTTCCGGTCACGGCAATCATTATCGGTACGGACAAGATGACAAGGCCGAGTGCACCGAGAACTATCATCCAGACTCCCGTTGAAAAGGGATGGAAGCAGCTCCAAATGTTGCTTTGAATGATTGCCGGCGCAGGTGTCAACAGAACTAAGCCGTAGTCGTGCCAGGACTTCGTCAAGTCGATCACTGCTTCTCGTTCGGCGGAAATAGACAATGCTCCCACGGCCAGATCCACGTCCTGAAACGGAAAAAACCGACTCGAGAAACTTTAATTTTGTTACTTACGCAGTTTAGGACTTGCCCAATGAGGCCAGTTGCATTGGCTTCGCCTGTACTCTCATTTATTGTCACAGCACCGTATATGCCATCTTTGGCTTCACTGAGTTCGTAAGTGAAATCCAGAGCTTGCGCCAGACTGTTCATCATGTTAACGGCAAAACCAGATATTGGTTTGCCGGGAGCACGAGTAGCCACTGGTTGTTCCTATGGAGAAAACAAATTGACTTGAAAAAATCAAAGCGCAGACAGAGCCGGTGCTCAACAACTTACTAGAACTATAGCAGCTCTGAAATGCAGTTTTCCGTTGCTTCCTTTTTTTGCTGGCGGACACTGAGGAATCACAACGTCGCGTTTTCTTCTCTTTTTTGGAGCACGTGATTCTGGTGGAAGCTTCCTACTGATTTCGTGTATCTTGTCTTTCTTGTAAACGGCAACTAGTTGTGTAAACGTTTCTCCAAGTTCAAATATGTTGTAGGATTGATGAATTCGTCCGCTGCTGTCAAGTCGCACGTGAACGCCTTTGGAATCCAAATCTCTAAGCTAGCAATTAATTATTTGCAAAAGGAAAATGCTCTTTATGTTGAAGAAAAAGCTTACAACTCGACGTGCTTCCTTATCGATAGAGAAAGCGTCTCCTACATTCAGCAGATGATGCAAAGTCAAGGCTGCTTCATAGAGATATACACCGTTGCTCTATAAAACATCTCGTCAATCAGCAGGAAGACAGTACACGTGCTATGATCGAGGGTAAATCAGCGTCAAAAAAGTGATTATTTACCCTATCCTTTGCTTGCTTGCTTACTTACTTACCGTAGCCTCTTCATCGGGCTCAAGTTCGTTGATCACCTGATATAAGTGAGAAAGTCTAACGGCATTCTTGTTCTCCCTAAAAGCTCTTTTGATGCCAAACACTCGCAGCCTGTTTCCCAATTCCGCGCTGCTTGAGAACGATCCATCTCTGGCAGCCTGACGCATAAGAAAATACATGCACAGTTATATATAGGCTAGTTGGTAGCTGTAGCAGCCAGCAGCTCGCCACTGCATCCTACCATTCGCATATTGTCTTCATCAAGAATCCACGCCACTCTTCTATAGTCTGCACTCTCAGCCCATTCCCTGAACCTCTTTCTGAACTGTGCGTAGCATTTCCAAGATTTGCACGAAACGAAAACGGTGGCACGATCGGCGAAAAACTCGCTTGCTAAGAACCGAAATAATCAAAACCTAGAGCAGGTTTTTATGGCATACTGTCACGAAAGCTCGAGCTTGGATACTCAGCAAGATTTCCCCATCCCTTGTATCCCATAAAAGCTCTCGCAGCTTCTAATTGGCCTTTGTTGGAATGGCCAAATCCGATTGTGCAAACTTCGGACCCATTTTGGATTTGTACGACGGGCGGCGACAAGCTGCTGCATGACGCCATCTTTAGGTGTATCGATGGAGGCGGCAAGCAGGCCGTGTTGTTTCGTTTTATCTTTACTGATCTTGCTGTTTCATTTTCCAAATAACGTGCGAGAATTTCCAGACGAAGGTCGTCGAGAAAACTGTAGCTAGCTTGTATACCTTTGGGAGCAAGTACGATCTAAAGCGCCATAGGACTACACCTTTAGAAGTGTACTTATTTCCTTCGTCGATTCAGCAGTTTTAGCAAATGAAAGCGAAAAGTAACAGAAGAGCAAAGCAACGGGTGCAAAAGAGAATCGTTCCATAACGCCTAGATGGTGTTAGTAGGCATAAGTGATTAATTGGATTTTGCTGCTCTTCGTTACTGGCGTTACTAAGCGTAAATTTAAAATTGATCTGCGCTTGAAAAGAACGTGGCTAGCTATTGTTGCATCTTCTATGTGACGTGCAAGGCACTTCAGTGTGAGACAATTCAGTAAATCTTATATTCAAAAACGTATGACGTCGTCCCATTTATATCTATGGTTCACCGCGTTTAGTCTCTGGTGGTTTCACTCTTCTGATATCGTTTATTTTTTCATTTTATTCAAAACGTATCATCCGTCGTCCCACCCACTGCTCCTGTATCACGTGAGCCAATGAACAACACTGACGTTCTATACCAAAACTGCCGAAACTTTACCGACTGGCCTAGGCCAATATGCGTCGTCGGCAACATCGGAGGCCTGGTGAGTGCCGCCATTTGGTTTCTCGTTCTCCTACCGCAAGTCATCAAAAATTTCCGCCTTCGCTCGGTCGTGGGACTGAGCTTTCTCTGGGCCGTCGCCAACTTCACAGCGTCCCTCATCAACTTCTTCTTCGTCTTTCACCACGACCTTCCTCTCTACGTCAAAATCGAAGCCGTCTACATGCCCTGTCTCGAATTCACCATCCTCGTCCAATTTCTTCTCTTCTCCAAGGCTCACGCTCGCAAGCGACTCCTCTGCCTTCTCGTCTGTCTTCTCGTTTGGTCGTGCGTTCTCACAATCGAGCTCGCCGTTCGCAAAGCACCCGATTACCTCTTCTGGGCGGCAATTTTCCTCTGGTCCATCGAAACCTTTCCCCAAGTCGTGCTCAATATGCAGAGACGATCGACGAGCGGCCAGTCGACCATTTCCATTGGACTGACGCTCGTTGGAAAGGCGACCGACTACATATCGACGTACGCACTCGACATGCCAATACAATTTGTCATTATGTGCTACTTTTCGAGCTCTTCGGCCTATATCAATGGATTTCAGGTTTCAACTTTTCATATATAGCAATTTTGACTTTTTTATTATTTGTTTTAGGTTTTTTGGTATGGAATGAAGAAGGCTAAGAAGCGTGCTGTCAATAGTTTTAGGGAAGTGAAAAACCTATTGGCATATGTGTGTCCACGCTGTGCAGATCGTTTTCACGACGACTGCGACGGCAGCGACGGAAAGAAACCTCTCTATGTTTCGTCTTCAGAACAGCTAAACGTGGCAGCAGACGACTTTTCTGATCACGATCACTCTGTAAATGACGATGGTACAAGTGAATTGGTGCAAAAGTCGAATGAAGGTGATGATGGTGCAGACGAAGAGAAAACTTTGCCACTCACTCCAGGTAGAGTTGTCGGTTTAATTTATGTGTCTATAGTTCTGGTTGCCTTCGCTGTTGGCTTCATTGCTAACATGGGCCACTGGTGGGCTGCATTCGGGCCGGTTATCATCTTGGGAATTTTAGCGGCTGCTTATGCTTACCGTCAGCAAAAAGAAAGAAAATTTATTTTTAAAAGACTCTTCTATGCTGTAGACGTATATTAGTTGCTCGGCGGCAGTGCTGTTTCAATCAAATCATTTTGTTTTGGTATCCGGGAATTCTCCGTAAACAAAAGTTCGTTTCTTCGCGTAAAGTACAGTCTCCGTGGAGCGTCGAATGCCTTCATTGCCTTGGCGCAAGCGAACGGGTAGGGCTCCAAAAGGCTCTCTCGCGGGGAAGGTCCTCCACAAGGAAGTGCTCTCCCACCGAAGTCCGACAGACCACGGATGTAGTCTACTAGTATCCGTGAACATACAATCTGACGCTAACTTCATTGAAGGAGCATCGTTGTTCTTTGTCTCGCGTTTGCCGTGTGTAGTTATAGTCTGCACGAAATCGCCTTGACGACGTCCACTCGATTGTGTAGAACGCGGCGGCGGCGGCGGCGGCGGCGGCGGCGGCGGCGGCGGCGGCGGCGGCGTGCAGGCGCTAGGTCAAAGAGGAGAGATGCTTCTGTGCTGGAGAGTGAGAAAATATCGATCTCTCAGTCATACCATGCATGATGTTGGCCCCTCCTACGTTCACCGTCTTTTCGCGTATAGAAACCGAATCGCGACAAAATGGTACTCGAAACGATAGCAGAATTCAATTCGCGACCGATTTGCGCCGATACCCGATTTGAAACGACGCTCGTTTTCGTGCTGTAAAGTTGCAGTACAAAACGAGGCTCGGGTATAAATAGCCAGCTCGTACATTAACAATCACTTCTCAGAGCTGGGATAGAAGGGAGCAGCTAACTCTCCCCTCACCCATGACGTACGTAGCCTTAGGGACCTAGATAGCCTACGGTATCCCCCGTTTGTATCCCCCGTTTGTTTAAGCTTTTCATAATAAAAACCCCCAAGGTGTGACCATTATGGCCTGGTGGCTGGTCAATTTCCTCACTTGTCACGTCACTTCCCGCCAACACCGATATTCGGTGCTTTGGCGGTGGTTTTCAGTAACTGCGTCTAACCACGGATAATTTTATTATCCGTGGTCTAACTGCGTCTCACACATACCCCTTCCCTAGTTCCACGTTTTAGTTTGCCGTAATAGTCTGCCCTTACTTGTACTTGCTAACCCACCCATAGATTTTAATATAAGGGCATGGGGCCTTCCTGGTGATGACGAGAGCGAGGCACACTGATGTTGGATAAACCTCCATAGCACCGTCTTCCGCGTGGTTTGATGTTGGGTATCGTGTTTTTACTTTTTAAAAAGTTCTTCAAGTCAAAAGAACGCGTTTTTGACCTTTTAGCGGTCAAACAACGCATTTTGAACTTGTAGCACGTGGCGAAAGGGGGCCTCACCTCTGTCTAAACCTGATACCGTCTACATATGTAAACGTAGCACGGCTTCATTCTTTTCTTTAGTAGATTGGCGTGCTTGTCGCTTAGAAATAAGTCGAAAAACGCCGAAAGCGATGGACTAGGCAAAGAACACGGCACGTGGTGTATGAAACGACTATTCCTGCCTACAAACCTAAATCGTGCGAGTGCGTCTCTTCTTTGGCGATGAAACGCCTTTACTTCTACAAAGTTGCAAAGGCACAAACTGTAAAAAATCCCAACTGCCTTCAAAGTATCGGTGAAAACGTTGACCTGCCGGGTTTCGGCCTTGTTATCTCTTGTCCGAGAACTATCTCATTCAGACTCTTGTCGAAAAGACCGCCGGTGCAGAACTACAATGACTTCGTGAAGTCAATCACTGCTTCTCGTTAGGCGAAAATAGACAACGTCCCCCACAAACAATTTTTAATTTAAAAGACTTTTCTTGTGCCGTGTATGAGTTTCTCGTTGGGGTCTCACGGGGACGATCCTTCACGGGGACGGCCCTTCACGAGGAAGTGCGTTATTGCCTGAAGCTCACCTCATCTATTCTCACCGAAGTGCGACAATCTACGCTAATTTCATTACGTCTCGTCCAAGAGCATCATCGTCGTCCATGAAAGCTCTTCATCTCGCGTTTGCCGTCGTCGTTTCGACGTCGTTTCTGCGCGAAATCGTCTCGACGACGTCGACTCCGTGCCCTGCCGTCAATTGTTCCGTCAATAGCTGGTCGTCGTGGTCGCCGTGCAAATGCGATCTCGGTTACAGAGAACGAAATCGCACGAAATCGCAAGCAGAAAGCTGCGGCGGCGTCTGCGTGCAGGCGCTAGGTCAAAGAGAGAGATGCTGCTGTTCTAGAGAGTGAGAAAAGATCGATCTCTCAATTCTCATTATTCCATTGACCTTTTGCGCATCTAAAGCTGTCTTCTAACGAATTGGGGCTCGTGGTCGCGCTGCAATTCGCCGTGCGGCCCAGGAACGATGTTTCGTCATCGCCAAGTCGCCCGCGTGGCGTCCTGCGGCGGAGCGCCGTGTGCCGACGGTTTGCAACAGACGAAGAACTGCAGCAACGGTTGCTGTCCGGTCACCTGTCGCGTGAGTCGCTGGGGTCGTTGGATTCCGAAATGTTCGTGCGGTCCGCCGATCCTGCAGCGACGCAGTCGCACCGTCCTTCAACGACCCGCCTGCGGTGGTCTGCCGTGTCAGCGTCTCGAGCAGACAAAAGTGGCGCCTCCGTGTCGCTGCTGTCCGCAGAACTGCACTTGGACGTGGAATCAATGGAGCGCTTGTTCGACGACGTGCGGCGTCGGGAGACGGCGTCGTTCGATTGTGCAGTTGACGGCACGGTCGTGCGGCGGCTCGCAATGTCCGACGAGTGCAGTCGAATTTCGAAATTGTTCGCTATACGATCGAAGTGACTGCGAAGTCACCGCGTGGTCGTCGTATGGTTCGTGCGTTCCGAACAACGGTAGCTGCGGCGTCGGTACGCGCGTTCGTCACAGAAACGTGACGGCGTTGCCGAAATGCGGAGGCGCGTTGTGCCCGAAAACGAGCAAACGCGTCAGCTGCGCAGCCGGATGCTGTCCCGTCGATTGCGCTGTAGGCGAGTGGAGTGATTGGACGACGTGCGCGGCGCTGTGCGGAACCGGACTGACGTACGAAAGATTGTAAGGGATTATCTATTCTTAGTCTTTTTTTTCTTTATCAGATATCAGACGCGGAACGTCGTGAGGGCCGATAGCTGTGGCGGATCGTCGTGTCCGGTTCTCAGTCGATCGCGAACGTGTGGACGCTACGTTCCGCGTAATTGCGTCGTCGGACGATGGTCGTCGTGGTCGTCGTGCGTAGTTCAGCCCGGTTCAAGTCAAAACCGTCGCACTCGGAAGGTGATCGTGTCTCCGTTTTGCGGCGGCGACGCCTGTCCCAAGCTGACTGAGACGGTCAACTGCACGGCAGACACATCAAAAAATCTAACTATTAAGGTCTCTTGTGCGTTGCACTAGTTCCGACGTACATACACCTCTATACATTTTGCAGGGGGCTGAGTGGAGCAACTGGGGGCCCTGTTTGAATACGTGCCCAACGGGCACGTCGTATCGTCAACGCTTTAGCGCTGTTTTAGATTGCAGAGAAACGTGCGATATGCAGGTATTGTACCAGGTTAAATCTACTGCCTACGTTCATATGTACCGGTAATTCTTTTTAGTTTGTGAAGGAACAGGACTCGCGACCGTGCGGACATGTCAACCGCAGCTGCGAGCACACGTGCTCCGACGGCGTCTGCTCGTGCCGCCGTGGCTACCTGCTGAACGACGACGGAACGACGTGTCGTCGTCGCGATTGCGGCACGCCGACGTCAGCGCCGACGTATTGTCCGAACGGCACGGCGACGACGGCGTGTCGAAACACGACGATTTTGTGTAGAAACGGCACGACGTACGGTTCCCTATGCACCTTGCAGTGCCCAAACGGATATCACTTGACGAACGGTCCGAACACTATTACGTGCCAGTCGTTTGGGTTGTGGACGGCGTATCAGACGAGCTACTGTCTCAAAGACAATTGCTCGTGTGCCGGGTCTCCCGACGGACTTCGATGCGTTTTTCCTTTTTCTTACCACGGGGACACGTATAACGAGTGTACGAGCGTCAATCACCAGCGACCGTGGTGCGCGACACGATCGGGCGATTACGAGAGTCACGAAGAGTGGGGCGAGTGCTTCAACTGTTCGTGTCGTCCCAAGTCGTCGTGCTTCTGCGCCGATTCGGTGAACGGATCGCGATGCGTCTTTCCGTTTTTCTACCAGGCAATTAAGTATTGGGAATGCACGGCAGTGGATCACGATCAACCGTGGTGCGCAACCAAGCCGGGGAACTATTCCGAGCACAAAGAATGGGGCAATTGCGTTCACTGTCCGTGTTCGTCCGCTTGTCCGACCGCCTGCGAGTCGTTCGAAAATTGGCACGCTTTCAATTGCTCAAAATGCAATGAACCACCGAACAAAGTACGGTGCATGAAGGGGAGAGCTAGAGGACCCGCAGATGTCTTGTTGTAGATTTTTCTTTCTTCTGAAAGCGTGTACGAAAACGTCGCTATCGGATCGACGGTGGGAACGCTTGCGACGCGAGATCCTAATCAATTTGACAACGACTCTCACATCTATTCACTATTGAATGACGCCGGCGGAAAATTTGACATACACGGCAACGTTTTGCTGATCAACTTCAGTCCCGACTACGAAACACCGCCAAACGGGTAGGCTGTGCAGATTGAAAAGGCAATCAGGTTAACGTACAACGAAATATTGCAGTTACGTGATAGTCGTTCGCAGCACAGACACCCACGGTCTCTATTTGGACGCGACATTCGATATCAGCGTTGAGGACGTGAACGAGAAACCGACTAAAATATCGGTAGAGAAATTGTCTTTATAGAGAACGAGAAGACCTAACATCGTTTTTAGCTTTCGAATTTCTACGTAGATGAGAACAGTCCCCGTGGAACGCCAATTGGCTCGTTCAGCACTGCCGATCCGGATCGCGGGCAAAGTCACACGTATAGTCTTTTGAGTGACCTGGGAAACCGTTTTCAAGTGTCTGGGAACGTGCTCGAAGTGGGGCTCTCCTCTTTGGACTACGAAGAAAGGAACAGCTTCACCGTGCGTATACGAAGCGAAGACTCCGGATCGCCACCGCTTTACGTCGACACGTCGTTCACGATTTATTTGCGTGACGTCAACGATCAACCGGAGTATGTGACATTTTCGGGTAGGGACACGCTGCGAGAAGACGCCGTCGTCGGCACGACGATCGGCAACGTATCGGCATCGGACGACGATGCGAATCAGACGGTGACGTGCACACTTCTTGCAGACGACAAATTTGCAATCGAGGCCGGCAATCGAGTCGTGTTAAAGACGGCGGTGGATTACGAACAGGAGGCGAATCATCCAATCGAGGTTAGAGAGAGATATTCTCTTCTCAGGAAAGGGGTCTATATAAATTTACAGGTTCGATGTAGTGACAACGGCGTTCCGCCTATGTATGTTGATGGTCAGTACGTGATTAATATTCTCGACGTCAACGAAACGCCGACGTCTGTCGGTTTGACGTCGTACAGCGTGAGCGAGAATCGCGACGCCGGCACTCTGGTGGGTACGATCACTTCAGTCGATCCAGACAACGAGGTCGCCTGGACACAGAATGTTACCTACAACGTCGTCGATTCCGGCTCTGCTAGCGCTCCCTTCGTCGTCGACGGCACAGATTTGGTCACGACGTCGACACTGAACTACGAAGCGAAATCGTCCTACGTCATCAATCTGACGGCAACGGACACGGGAAATCCGCCTGCAAACACGACCGTGCAATTGCAAATCAACGTTGAAGACGCTGATGATCCTATAACAGGAGTGTCATTGAGTAGCCAGAGCGTGAGGGAAAATTCTCCTGGTGGTACCGTGATAGGACAGTTTACTGTAAAAGACGAAGATGGGAGTCAGTACCGCATATTTGTTCGTTTGCCTAAGGGTTCGTCACCTTAAGATCTTGCCTTGATTCCTTTTAATTTTGTGGTAGGCATTTTCTACGCTGACGAACGCAATCGCCTGCGAGTTTTGCCAGGTGCAGAGCTCGACTTTGAAACAGCATCTTCCTGGCACGTCCTAGTAGTTGTGAACAATCGGGCGTTTAAAGTAAAGTACAAATGCTCCAGGCTTTCTTTTGCTTATGCTCATTTTTGCCTATACCTATAGGTTATTCTCGTTCATGTGCTGGACGTAAACGAACCCCCATCGCTAATTTCGAAGCGCTTGAGAATTGCTGAAAACAGTTCACCTGGGACGCGCGTAGGTCAACTCCGCGTAACCGACGAGGACATCGGACAACACAGCTCGTGTGATCTACTCAACGCTACCGCATATTTTATCTTGGAACAGGTCGACTCCCAGTTGCTCATTCGCGTCGCCGATCACGCCGACATCGATTATGAAACGTCGCCTTCGATTCGACTGAACGTCGAGTGCCACGACGACGGTCGACCTTCCCTGTCTACTTCTCGCGTTTTTGTTGTCGAAGTGACGGACGTCAACGAACCGGTCACTGATATCATCGTGACTGGTAGTCGGCGACTTCGTGCAGACACGCCATCGGGTGCGGTGATTGCAAACCTAACTGCAGTCGACGAAGATCGAGGACAAACGCACGACTTTAGTCTGCGCGGACTCGTGGCTAGTGCATTCAAAGTGAGTTCATTGCATAAGGAAAAACTTTTTTCTTTATACTATTCGCTTTGCAGATTGTTGCCAATCGAGAGCTTATTCTTGCTCAGCAACTCGAGTTTAATGCTGAAAGCGTCGAGAATATCTCCATCTCCATATTCGTCATCGATAGTGGCGAGCCTCCGAGCAATTTGAGTCGAACTGTCGTCTTTACGATCATCAACGACAATGTGGCTCCGGTAAACGTCACCGTTCGCGAAGGCACCGACGTATACGAAAATTCGACCGTAGGCCACCTCATCGGCACCCTCGTCTCCTTTGATCGAGACAACGACGACGGTCCAATTACCTACTATTATCTACTCTCCGTCGACGGCGTCGCGCAATCGACCGAATTCTACGTGATCACCGCGGAAACGACGTCGTTTCTATATTTGAACAAAACTCTCAATTACGACGACGAATCGTCGTTTATTCTCGAGATCGCCGTCACCGATCAATCTCGTCCTCTGGCGTCGTCGACGTCGTTTGTCGAAATCAACGTGCTTCGAACGGACCCGTGCGCGCTCGGCACGGCGCGATGTCACAGCAACGCGACGTGCATTCGAGTCAATTCGACGACGAGTCGATGCGAATGCGACGACGGCTTCGACGGCGACGGCGTCGTCGTCTGCGACGGAATCGATCACTGCAATGCAACGATCGAGACGTGGGAAAGCGGATTGACTCTATGCAATAAAGGGACGTGCGTCGACGGCGTCACGGAATATCATTGCGAGTGTTTTCCCAGTTATTTACCTCCCGATTGCAGTGTGATTGCGAGCGAGTGCGCGTCGAATCCGTGTGGTCGCGCCGGCACGTGTCGCGATCGAGTGACCGATTTCGAGTGTCTCTGTTCGCCGGGTTACGCGGGCGACGTGTGCTCGTTTCCGACCCAAGTATGTCAGAATAAGCCGTGTGCGGACGTCTGCGTGCCGAACGCGATTAATGGAACTTTCGTTAATTTCACGATTGAAAATCTTTTGACTAACTTCGACGGAGGGGACAACGCTTTGGATTATGCGTGCGTTTCGAACGAGTACGTCGTGAACGTGAGTTTTTCTGCTCGCATGGGCGCCGGAGAGCGTTCGTTTCAAAATCGATTCGAACGCTACGTGCGCGACAATTTGCTGATTCGCAATGGGACGATTTCGTCTGGCGTATCTGCCGTCTACGTCGTCGACT
The DNA here is from genome assembly GCF_947507565.1 of Oscarella lobularis. Taxonomy (NCBI): domain Eukaryota; kingdom Metazoa; phylum Porifera; class Homoscleromorpha; order Homosclerophorida; family Oscarellidae; genus Oscarella; species Oscarella lobularis. Next base: position 2,283,866 of record NC_089177.1, on the reverse strand, counting down.
CGTCTTCACTCGCCGACGGCGATATTCGGCTTCGTTTTGTCGTTTTGATTAACAACGGACCGATCGAAGCGCGACTCGTCTTGACTGGATTGAATGGCGAGTGCGAAAGCGGGTCAATGGAAAGGAAATTTGGTCATGACATAGAAATGACGTGCAAGCTTATTGGCGTTTTTCTGAACGGCACCAACGGCTTGATTTTTTCAAAACCAGTCTCAAATGGCGGCGTTGGCGTTGGAGTGATATCTGCTGTCGTCGTTTCCACCGTAGCTCTTATTGCGATTGCTGTCGTGACGACGGTGTTGTGCCTGAAGAGAAGATCATCTCTGCCCTTTTCAACGATGGAAAACGAGAAAGAGAAAAGCGAGTCGGGTTATGTAAATCCCGTGTTTATTGGAAACGAACCTAAAGACACGTGAGCGCTTCTATAAACTCAATTACCGATGTGGTGGGCTTTGTATAAGCTAGCTCACACACAGCATTTCCTACAGTACGTACTGTACACCGCGACTAGCTCTCATGCACTCTCCTCGGTTTTGGCGAAAAAAGTCCCGCGTTTCGGATAAGGAGCATTGCGTTCGCGTAAGCGTCATTGGGCTGAGTGGAAAGAAAGACGTCATCGTCGAAAGCATTGGAAAATCGTCGCTCTGCTCGCAGTTTGTCGCGTCGCAGCACGACAAATATAGCAAGTCTGCCGGCCGCCACTCGTCGTGGATCTCGCTTGGGGACACGTCGTCGCTGCAAATTCTCAACAGCCACTTTCTCTATCACGGCAAAGCGGTCCGCTTTCTCACGCCGCCCGCTTCGTCGTCACCATCCGGCGGAAGAAGTCGCAGCCTTCGACTCGGCGTCGACGTCGTCGAACAAACGGAATTCTACGACTGCGACAAGCAATGTCGCTTTCTCTTTGGCAATCGATCGTACGTCGATCGCGCCGTGGCGACGAATCTCGGCAGTCGCGGAAAAATCGCTTATACCGACATGGACTCGCTTCAAGACGCCGCCAGTGCTTCTTCGGTACGTTTCCCCGACGCTTTTTGGCGCGAAGGAGCTCAAGGCTTCCTTCTCCTATACGATCCTACTCTGCTCGATGAGAACAAAGAGATCGCTTTAGCTCAAGATCGTCTCTTTGATCGATTAGTCAACGCGGCGCATCGCGTGAGACTTCCTCTTGTCGTCGCTGTTACTAAATGCGACCTATTGTACAGCGGCGCAAGAGACGATCGTCATCGTCCGTTCGACGATCATCCCGCCGTTCAACACGTCAGGCAGCTGATGATGAAAAAGGATCTACCGCCGCCGGTATTTTGCTCCTCGAAAGAGAACGTGAACGTTGATCAGGCCTTTCTATGTCTTGCTAACTTGATACTGAAAGGAAAACTCGACGGATTTTTTCCCAAGGAAGTTTACACATACGAAGCTGGCATTGACGTCAAGCGTAAGCAGATGACTGAGGCAAGGGACGCTTTTCAGAGGCTTCTCGGCAACATTATCGATAAAGCAAACACGACGTGGGCCGTGACCGAGCCAAAGTTGAAAGATTTTGAATCGTACGCGACGTTCGTCGCCATCTTTGGACAATCGGCTCCGAAGAAGATGTTCCTGGCTAGGATACTTCGGTTGGTTCATCTTGAAAGCTTATCTACTTTCGTTAAATGTAGCAGCTTGCCTGAGGCTGAGCAGAGAGAGAAAGTCGAAAAGGCGAAACGAGATATGCTGCAGGCTCACGAAGACTTCAGGTAAGCTTTCTAATATTGAAATTTAGAATTCTACTTTTTTCAATTGCTGGCAGGAGTGTTATCAATGAAAGTTCTGACATCTCGTCGGAGTAAGTTCGAGGAATTGTGTGGTGCATTTGCGAAATTTGACTTTTTGTAGTGAAATTGAGTATTGGGACGTTCCAGTAATTCACAACTTCCCTGCTGACCGCAGCCTCCGCTGGAATACCCGCACCTCGAAAAAAGAGTGCAGCGCACACGTGCCTATCTCAAGAGAAGATTCAGACTCAGAGTCAGAAGGCTCTACCGCCGAGGACCCATGTAGGTCTAGTAAGCTACAAGAGTCTACTGTTATTCAGAATTAATTTCTAGATTACGAGACGGTAGAGAAACGTCTGTACGCGAAAGTAGGGTACGGAAATTATTTGCCAATGGATGAGGATACGCTTTAGTCAACCGTCTGGTTCACGCATTATGTCTACTGATAGACATGCTGGCGTTTTAGTTAGAGCAGACATGGATTCTTCTTTTTTTAGAGAAAACATCTGTACGGGTACAACCACGGATTCTAGAGTGGTACATGTAGACTAGTCTCCATAGATATAGTGTATTTAACCGGTAATTAATCTCTCATGACTACGCGCGCGCTAGAGTCTCTGCAAAATGAAGGCATTTCTTTGGTTTTTCTTGGCGTTCTCGCTCCATCGAGGCGCCACGTCAAGCTTGCCTTTCATGTTCAGCGATCCAAAAGCAAACCAGACCATCAAAATCGTCCCATTCGGGCGCGATTCGCTTCGAGTCTTCGTCTCTCCGAACGGCCAATTCCGCGACGACTTGCCCGGCGCCCTTCTCCCTACCCCAATTGGTCCTCAATCACCGATTCGATGCATTCGCGACACGAGCACGGCGAACGGCAATCTGCAAGCCGACATTTTGCCCGACGGTCGACTCAGCTTCAAAAGAATCGACACGGGCGCAATTCTCTTCGAAGAAACGGCCGTACGCCAATTCGAACCCGTCAAAAACTCGACCGGCTTATATAATCTTACGGCCTCATTCTCGATGTCGTCCGACGAGCGTCTCTACGGGCTGGGACAGCACAAGACGGGCGTCCTCAATAACGTCGGACAGAAATTTCAAATGAATCAAGTCAATACCGAAGTGTTCATACCGCTCGTTCATTCGAGTCGCGACTACAGCTATCTGTGGAATTTGCCCTCGTTTGGTAGCGTGGATGTCGGAGACAATGAAACAACGGTACCGTTAGATACAGGAATTGCCAAAGCTGAGCTTATTCTTTTTTTTTGCTGTACAGTGGGTTTCTGACACTTGCGCTCAAATGGATTTTTGGGTGACGACTGAGCCGGCTGCAAGCCTTCGGGATCTTGTGTCCGCATACGGCAATTGTGTGCCGTCGGAATTGGATATTGACAATGTCGATTCCATTTATTCTGCGCCGAACAATTCTTGGACAGAGCGAATGAGAAACTACGTCGACGTTACCGGGCGTCCTACGGTGTACCCGTTTTTCGCATCCGGCTTCTGGCAGTCAAGAAATCGCTATCGCAATCAATCTGAGTTCCTCGACATTGCCTACGGTTATGCGAGCCGCGACATCCCCGTCTCAATTCTAGTGATAGATTATTTCTCGTGGGACACGATTGGCAATGAGGTATTGGATCCGAAGTGTTGGCCCGATCCGAAAACGATGACAAAGGAAGTCCTGGACTTGGGAATGAAAGTGAGTCATAGCGAAACGATCGTTGAAACGTTGTGTATCTTGTGATACCGACTCTCTAGATCATGGTATCTCCTTATTTCCAATACGTGAAAAATACGAGCACGAACTACGAGGATGCCTTCAAAGCCAAAGTCCTTGTAACAGAAAGGTGAAGCGATTGCGGAAAATCGCAGAGAGCCTCACGTTGTGGTTTAGCAACGGACAGCCTCACGACGTCTGTTTCACGGGAAAAGGATCGTACATGTACGACGTCTTTAGCGAGAAGGGCAGAACGATGATGATGGACAACGTCCTCGAGCACTATTATTTTGAAGACGGAATTCAGGCGTGAAACCGAAATGTTACCGTTCTCTATAAATAACTATTTGTTTCAGGTTTGGTGGCTTGATTGTCCTGAGCCTTGCGCCCGGAGCTGTTCGGGCAACTCGGCGCCCTTCTTCTACAACGGTGGAATGTATCCAGAAAGTCAGGTCGGATCAATGTATCCCAACATGTTAATCCAGGCCACGTACGATGCAATGGCCAGCGTGAATTTGTCGCACGAGGCCGTTATGCTGAGTCGATCGGCGTGGGCCGGTGCACAGCGATACGGGGGAGCGGTTTGGAGGCAAGTTGCTTTCATTGATATTCCTTTGTTTTTGAAGCATCTTTTCACAGTGGCGACATTCCTTCGACGTTTGATTCGCTGGCTCAGCAAATCCGAGCGGGACTCAACATCGCCATGTCTGGTATTTACTACTGGACTACAGATATTGGCGGTTATCACGGCGGCGACTTAACGGATCCCGAATTCGAAGAGCTGATTGTCAGGTGGTTTCAATTTGGCGCCTTTTGCCCCTTGTTCCGATTACACGGGTAAGCGCAAGGAAAGAACCACACGGAAATATTCAAATAATTTTCTTTCAGATGTCGTAGCAAGCCATCTATTCCAGGTAACGATTGCGGTGGCACGTGCGCTCCGAACGAACTGTGGGCCTACAGCAATACGTCTCAGATGGGCATGGAAAAGGTAAAGTGACCGTCTTATATTAATCCCCTTCTCCTATATTTATTTATATTCTCTCAGATGATTTATCTACGCGAGTCGCTGCGCGATTACGTGTATGAGCAATATCGACTGGCCGCTACGACGGGCGTGCCTATCATGCGTCCTTTATTCTTCGACTTTCCCAACGATTCCAACGCGATGCTAATCGAAGACGAGTTCATGTTCGGTCCTGATTGGCTCGTTGCTCCCATCACCGTGTATAAAGCGACGAGTCGATCCGTCTATCTTCCCGTTTTGCCAAATTCGGGTCAATGGAGGCACCATTTCACTGGGACTATGTACAAAGGTGGTCAGAATTACACGATCGCGGGTCCACTAGACGAATTTCCGCTATTTCAACGTACTGAAATAATGCCCTTTATGAAGATGCCGGCCGTGCAGAAGCACAGCGACGATCGTAAGGACCACGTGCTCTGTGTTAGTAGTTCATGCTTCGGGGCCAACACTGCCTACGTGACCGATTGGACGGAGGGATATGCTGTGTCTGGGGACGCTGCCTCCACTTTCAAAATTCAACCTCTCTCGCTGTACTACTCAGATGACCATCAGGACAATTGTATCACTAACGCGACGTCGCCTCCTGACGATTCGTACAAAATCAAGTTTGAAAATAGCTTTGTCTTTGTTAACCAGGAAAATGGTACTATTCCTCTCTGGTTGTTCTTCAATCACGATAGAATGGATCACATGACAGTGGCCAGTCAAGAAGGAATCGATTATGCTCAGAAGAACGGATACCAAAAGATGGGAGTGCAGGGATTCATTTTCAAGGCCATTTGATCACTTGGTGACGGAGTTATTTTTTTACTGTCTTTTTTGCCGGTCTTTTTATTTTTTTAGTCGTGTTTTCACTCGTTCATTTGCATGAATTTTTGCAATCAGTGTTTTGGTCCGTGCTGTAGTATCCACTCCCGGATTTAGGTGACGACGCTCCTCTCCTCAGTCACTATGTTCGTTCCCTCTCTCTGCGATTTGTCGATTGACTGCCTGTGCCGTACAAACTACAATCGACATGCATCTCTTTTCGACCCGCCTCGTCTTCCTCTCCCGTCGATCGTCGAAGAAATCGTCGCCGACGAATCGTTCGCGTTCGCCTTGCCGCTTCCCATCGCGAACGGTCTTATCGAAGAACTGGCAAGACGAGGCAAGCTCACGCCGAACGTTCTCGACTCGCTTCTCAATCCCCGACGCGCGAAACTATCGAGTTTACCTCTGCACTGCCTTTCGTCCGTCAACGAGGCCCCCTTCTACGACGGGCTCGAAAAACAGACGAATATCTCGAAGTTAGACATCTCGTTCAGTCCCTGCTTCGCCGATCTTCGTACTCCCCTTTTGGAACGATTTCCCGTGAGCTGCCGAAACACGCTCGTCTATTTCGCTGCTAATCACGTCAAGGGCGACATCGGTCTTCCGCTCTTGTCCAACTTCGTCAATTTGCGGCATCTCGACGTCAGCTTTACGTCTATTCAGTACGATCAGTTGCAGAGCGTGCTTCCGGTGCTCAATCAATTGGAACATCTTTACCTATCAGGGACCGTTCTCACATGGTATCAAATATTCATGGCTGCAAAGTCTAATTTGCCCAACCTCCGACATCTCGAAATGAGTTGTCTGACTTTTCTCGACGCCACGGAGTACGATGCCGTCTCCGATCCCGAATTCTCCACGAAATGGATATCTCAGTTCTTTTCCGGTGTCCCTAAGCTCTCAGCTCTCAATATTTCCTACACTAGAATAGATCATAATCGAGATCGACACTTGCTTCAATTCGCCGACTCTTTTCGTGCCATCCTCGCCAACAGCCCATCGCTTACCCATCTCGAAACGACGACACTGCCTTTGCCAGACATCGTCAAGGAACTCCAAGCAACCGAGAAATTGAGCCAACTACGATTCTTAGGATATTTCGGTTACATTGACAGCATCCCCAACGAGTTGAAATCGTGTGAGAATTTGAAGATGGCTCTTCGAAGTAGCGACGGCACTGCATCCCACTTCGGGTGTCTCTTTCGAGATCAGTACGCCCAAGGAGATGGCGATCTCTTTCGCGACGCCTCGCTCTTCTTTAGATCGTTTCTTTACCAGCACTACGACGACTTTGCCGACACCGGTCTCGTTCCGTTTACCTCTATGCTTCGCACCGCTTTTCGACGATTGCAGACCGACAAAGCGTTTTATTTTGCGCTTGAGAGCGAACTAAGCAGTTGGAGCGATTGGTACGAGTATGCCTGCTTCTCGCCAGGGAGTAGTACGTACATGTCTGCAATGTGGGAGCAGCTTTTCGAATTGTCATTGCAGTATGTGCTGAGCCGAGCCGAGCAAATAGTGTGTCACCTTTCGCAGGCTGTCTTCAATCTGCTCAACAAATTCGCGAATTTTATATCGGAAAGACAGCCTCTACTCTATTTGGGCTTGTTATTTATTACGAAGACCGTCAAGACGTCTGACGACGGACTAGTTGCTCTAGCGTCTCTTCTTGACAAGCTAACGGACGAAGGTAGAAGTCGTCTGGCTCTTGAAGGTAAACTTCTTCGCAATCTGTGCGACCGACTCGCCATCATCCTCAACGAGAGGGAAACGGCCCTGGAAGATCTGGACACGCCGGACACGGACAGCACAACGGATTGGGATATATATCGTGATAGATGCACTGATCATCTGATACCGTTCACGCACGGTGGCCTAGTACTTCTAAAAGCTTTCAAACAAGTGTGCTTCGGTTTGCCTCAAGTGCTCGAGTCCCTATCCAAGTCGCCTGAATACATCAAAAATTTTGCAGTTCTGGCAATCAAGGGCGCAGATGAGTACAATCACGGGCGGGGTGATCCAATTTTGTACGTCGGTGCTATGGAGATACTGGCAGCCGTGGCGGAATTTCCTCAATTTCGATCCTCACTTCTGTGTCTTGATGTCATCAAGTCCGTCGTGGCCGTGCATGGTTTTGGGGACGATTCCATGCTTCTTGCATCATCTTACCTAGGCTGTCTTCTTCTCTTGAGCGAAGATTCGACCTGGTCAAACGAGTGGCCTTCAAAAGAAACCGTCTTGAAAGAATCTATCAGTGACACGTTGAATAGAAGCAAGTTCATAGCAGAAGGTCACTATTTTCCACTTGTCACTCATCACGTGTCATTTTCGCCTTTGCTGGAGATGGCCAAGTGTTCGCATGTTCCTGAAGTGGCTGCGTTTGCCTTGTGGCGTCTCACCTTTTTCTGCAGCGAAAGCTTTGATTCAGACCGAAGCCAATACATGGGAAAATGTCCCATTTGCCTCATCAAGGAGGAAATCACAGTTGAAGTCATCAGCACGTTAGCTGTTCCTTCCAGCTTCCCTGACGTGCACATCGATTTGGATGCTATCGTAAGTCGATGTCGCAGTCACGAGGATCATCATTTGGCGTAGACTACTGACGCGCAATGTGCATGCTAGCTAGACATTGTGTTTTAGATGACAGCACTGCCTTTAGAAGAGTCAATGGATTGCATGCTACTCCGTCTTAGAAGAAAGAACGAATTGTCAAGAAGAAGTCATATAATATATCTGTTCTAAGTGCATAGGTTTAATTCTCTAGTTCTTTAGGTTGCAAATTACTCTCCCACGGGTGAACCAGATAAAGAATGACCCATTGGAGCAGTACTAAGAAAACGCTCTATCTCCAATTTCACACAACAGGCAGCGTGAGAAAAATTCTGTGTGTTCGCATCCCCGGATACAAGTAACAACTTTCGAGATGGCGAACTGGAATGAGGACGTCGAAGGCGTGCACTACAACTCTCCAACGGGAATGAGCACGAGAGCCAGCCAACGCTGGACGAGTCTAGCGTCGCTAGCAGCGTCTCGAAAAGGCGACGTCGCGGAAGAACGCGACGCCGTTGCTATAGCAGCGCAAAAACTCATCGCCGAACAGCGCGGAATGGAAAAAGAGCTGCAATCGCGACTGCTGAGCAGCGCAGAGCAAAGCGAAGCGCTGCAATTCGCTAGGAAAAGAGCGCAGGTACTGTACTCTCCAATTGTTCTTCGATTCTCGCGCTAATCGTTCGCTCGCGAAGATGATAAAAGGCTCGCTCGGTCCCATCACGCCGTTCGCTCCGCGCGAAATCACTCGCCGGAGCGATTTCGGACTAGGCAAGGCTCCCTTGCCCGAAATTCGCTCGCTCCCTCGACGAAAGAGCGCCGCGGAAGAAATCGAACGTCTGAGAAGCCGATTGGGATGGAAAACGCGGCCCTCTCGATCGGGAAAGGAAGACGAAGAAGAGAAGGGGAACGAGACTAGCGATGCCATAAAATTGGCAAAGAAAATCGTCGACAAGGATGGACGTCGCCCAGACGACGGAGAATTCGTCACGTGCATAGCCGAAAGTCGATCGAATCCTTACGAATTGAACGTCGTTTCGACGGAGAAGGCGAAGGCGTGCGGTACGTACTACACGATAACGGCTACGGCTGTAACACGGGTAACGAAATTATTTAATCAAAGTATTTTTTTGAGTCGTCTGTTTTTTTTTCGAAGACGAGTCCCGGTAAAACGTCGGATATGGTGTCATCTTTGCGGTGGCTGTGGGAAAAGAACGTCTTCGAGAAGTTAATAAAAATTAGAATTTTTGAAAAATTTAGGTAAAGGTTTTAGGCTTTTTACAAGGGAGGTACTAAGAAAAATTTTTAGGCTATGGAAAGCGTTCAAATCGTGGCAATCGGTCATATCGGGCACAAAAACTTCTGCCTCTTTGTCATTCCTGGTTTGTCATCTCTTTGCGTGCGATTCGATACTTGGGTCGGCTCTGCTTGCCGTCCAATCGATGTGCGAAGATTTCTGCACGTCGGATTCGTTCTACGGATTTCATTCAGGAGCAAAGGGAGTCGAATTGGTGTCTGTTGACACAAACGTCACGTACACTCTCGACGGACTCATCGAACAGCAGACGCTTCAAATAGCGAGAGCCAAAGCTGAATTGGACGACCTTAGAACGAAAGTCATTGAGTGCGTGTACGAAAAAATCGAGGTAGGTATATTGGTCTGGCACTGTCACATCTGAAAAGTCAATCAGATCAAAAATATGTAAATAAAAATGAGCATTTGCAATGCATGGGAACCCAAAACTTTTAAACGGTATCATTTATTTGCGTTTCTTTGTATATATTAGGCTCTCGTCAAGAGAGAACAAATCGAAAAGGCCTTCGAAGAGTGGTACGACGTCGTCGACGAAAAGGACATCTACGTTCTGGCAAACGACGACAAAGTGAAAGGAGGAAAGCGAAAAATCAAACTAAAACGTGAGAGAAGAAAAGAATAGGCGTCGATACGAGCCGGAACGTTCCTTTTTCTCCGTAGCCCTTCGTCCGAAGCCCTGCTACGCCGACATGGTTCACTGGAAAGAAATACTCCAAAGCGTCGCTCGTTTCGTTCATCGCGTCGACTTGCTGCTCGTCGAGCTGCTGCGTCGTCTCGTTCACAAGGGAATGGAAGCCTTTCTCTATCACGTCATTCGCGGCGCCACGGCCGTCGTCGGCTACGACGACGAACTTCGACTCGAGAAAATCGGGCTAACGCCCGATGCAATAACGTCTCACATTCGAAACGAATTGGAAAAATCTCGCGAAACGATTCGGCGCCGTCGAGTCGAACTGCTCGGGAAGAGCGAAGGCGGAGTCGTCGAACCGCTTTTGAAACTCCAACTGATGTTGGACGTTTCGTCGGCGTCGGCCTACTTGGATCCGTCGATCAACGAAATCGTCGAAGCGACCGACTTTCTGACGTCGGAGATGGTTGCCATGGCGACGAAATTCGAAGCGATCAGCTCGTCGTCGAAATTGGAAACGTTTCTCGATCCGGCGTTTACGAAAATTCGCTACACGCGCTACGACGACGTGCGCGGTCCCGACGTGACGACCGTGTTCGCCGGCGACGTCTTCTGTCAGACGATGACTCGAACGATAAAAGATTGCATGACGAGGAATCTCGAGAAGGTGGAGAAGTATTGCGAGAAGTTTCATCGCTACATTGTCATCGTCGACGAGGCTCGATCGTTCGACGTCGATTCGGAGATGATCGGCATCGACTGGGATCCGCATCGAGTCGAGAGCGTTTTTATTCGGTATTGCGGAGATGCGGCGCACGTCGATTCGATGCAGACGATTCACCGAGTCGGATTTCTCATAATCAACGCTTTGCAGTTTCGCTCGGCGTGTTCTCCTTATCCGCATGCCGTTGTCGGTCGACTGCGGGAGATTCTGCCGCCCGTTGCGGCGAGGAAGAACGATACGTTGCTTCGACTGCTCAAGGTAAGAAGAGAGAAGTTCCCTATTTTTGTCTCGGTACCTGAGTACCGAGACATAGTTTTCGGGATGTAAAAAATTACTAACAGGCGTACCGGAAAAGTGGTGGGTAGTAGGCTCTCGCGACTGGGTCCCTCAGGTGTCCGATACATTGTAGTTGTGCACCTGGGTATTTGTTAAGGTCCTTCTCTTTTCGTTTCGGAGAAATTTGGGTCTATTCGTGAAACAGGATGTGACGTCACAGAAGTTTGGAATGCTGCGGTCAGAACGGATGGTGTCATGTTTTTCGGTACACCCGTTGTGACAATGCGCTTACCTTTCGGTTTTTTCAAGGTCGTGCCGATGTGCACTTACCGTTTGCGGCGTTCAGTTTGTTGTTCCGAAGCTTGGGCAAAGTGGTGAAAACTGACATAAGAAATATGTAAGGGATATGTGCCCGTGTCTGTCGGGCTTGGTTAGGTACTGATCGCTCTTCATCATTTAATTCTATACGGGCGGGCCTGGGAGATGGCGTTGTGTCCGTCGCTGCAGCAGTTGAAGCGACGCTAAGGAGCTCAGCATTGTGACTCGCTGAAATGAGCGATGTGAATGAGGTGCGTGCGGTATTTTGTCTAGACGTGGTAGGGAGGCGTGACGGTATCAATTTTGAGATCGATTACACCACCATTTCTCGTGGGAGCGTGGTGAGTCGCCTAAACACTCACCATGGTACCAGTCAAAATAAGCGAAGCGCCTCTCTACCGTAGTCAAAATACCACGCAACCTCATTTGCCGCTCATTCAGAGTAAGCTAGTCACGCATGCTGTACTGCTTATCATAGCCTCTGCTGCTGCAGAAATGAACGCGCCGGCATCGCCCATGATAGAATTTTTGAGCAACCTGAAGTACCTAACCAACCCAGCCTTCGACAGACACAAAAATCTCTGCCATATACATTCTTTCAGTTGCCGCCACTTCGCCCATGCCCTAGAAAGAACCCAATGCTGCAAACGATAAGCGCATAAGAACTGAAAGGTATAGTTCCAAACGTCTGTGACATTTTTGAAAAGAGCGAGACCGGCCCTAACTATTACATTACAGGAGAAAAGAGTTGGCCAGTCCCTTGTAATTTTCATGTAATTTATTACAGGAGAGAACAGTTGGCCAGTCCCTTGTAATTTCCTGTAATTTATTACAGGAGAGAACAGTTGGCCAGTCCTTTGTAATTTTTCTGTAATTTATTACAGGAGAGAACAGTTGGCCAGTTCCTTGTAATTTCCTGTAATTTATTACAGGAGAGAACAGTTGGCCAGTTTCTTGTTATTTCACTGTAATTTATTACAGGAGAGAAAAATTGGCCAGTCCCTTGTAATTTCCTGTAATTTATTACAGGAGAGAACAGTTGGCCAGTCCCTTGTAATTTCCTGTAATTTATTACAGGAGAGAACAGTTGGCCAGTCCCTTGTAATTTTTTTGTAATTTATTACAGAAGAGAACAGTTGGCCAGTCCCTTGTAATTTTCCTGTAATTTATTACAGGAAAGAACAATTGGCCAGTCCCTTGTAATTTCACTGTAATTTATTACAGGAAAGAACAGTTGGCCAGTCCCTTGTAATTTTTCTTTAATTTATTACAGGAGAGAACATTTGGCCATTCCCTTGTAATTTCACTGTAATTTATTACAGGAGAGAACAGTTGGCCAGTCCTTTGTAATTTCCTGTAATTTATTACAGGAGAGAACAGTTGGCCAGTCCCTTGTAATTTCACTGTAATTTATTACAGGAGAGAACAGTTGGCCAGTCCTTTGTAATTTTCCTGTAATTTATTACAGGAAAGAACAGTTGGCCAGTCCTTTGTAATTTCACTTTAATAATTTATTACAGGAAAGAACAGTTGGCCAGTCCCTTGTAATTTCACTGTAATTTATTACAGGAGAGAACAGTTGGCCAGTCCCTTGTAATTTTTCTGTAATTTATTAACGGAGAGAACATTTGGCCATTCCCTTGTAATTTCACTCTAATTTATTACAGGAGAGAACAGTTGGCCAGTCCCTTGTAATTTCACTGTAATTTATTACAGGAGAGAACAGTTGGCCAGTCCCTTGTAATTTCACTGTAATTTATTACACTAGAGAACAGTTGGCCAGTCCCTTTGTAATTTTTCTGTAATTTATTACAGGAGAGAACAGTTGGCCAGTCCTTTGTAATTTTTCTGTAATTTATTACAGGAGAGAACAGTTGGCCAGTCCCTTGTAATTTCACTGTAATTTATTACACTAGAGAACAGTTGGCCAGTCCCTTTGTAATTTTTCTGTAATTTATTACAGGAGAGAACAGTTGGCCAGTCCTTTGTAATTTTTCTTTAATTTATTACAGGAGAGAACATTTGCTCATTCCCTTGTAATTTTTTTGTAATTTATTACAGGAGAGAACAGTTGGGCAGTCCCTTGTAATTTCCTGTAATTTATTACAGGAGAGAACAGTTGGCCAGTCCTTTGTAATTTTTCTGTAATTTATTACAGGAGAGAACAGTTTGCCAGTCCCTTGTAATTTCCTGTAATTTATTACAGGAGAGAACAGTTGGCCAGTCCCTTGTAATTTCACTGTAATTTATTACAGGAGAGAACAGTTTGCCAGTTCCTTGTAATTTCCTGTAATTTATTACAGGAGAGAACAGTTGGCCAGTCCCTTGTAATTTCACTGTAATTTATTACAGGAGAGAACAGTTGGCCAGTCCCTTGTAATTTCACTGTAATTTATTACACTAGAGAACAGTTGGCCAGTCCTTTGTAATTTTTCTGTAATTTATTACAGGAGAGAACATTTGGCCATTCCCTTGTAATTTCACTGTAATTTATTACAGGAGAGAACAGTTGGCTAGTCTCTTGTAATTTCACTGTAATTTATTACAGGAGAGAACAGTTGGCCAGTCCCTTGTAATTTTCCTGTAATTTATTACAGGAAAGAACAATTGGCCAGTCCCTTGTAATTTCACTGTAATTTATTACAGGAAAGAACAGTTGGCCAGTCCCTTGTAATTTCACTGTAATTTATTACACTAGAGAGCAGTTGGCCAGTCCCTTGTAATTTTCCTGTAATTTATTACAGGAGAGAACAGTTGGCCAGTCCCTTGTTATTTCACTGTAATTTATTACACTAGAGAACAGTTGGCCAGTCCTTTGTAATTTTTTGTAATTTATTACAGGAGAGAACAGTTGGCCAGTCCCTTGTAATTTTTCTGTAATTTATTACAGGAGAGAACAGTTGGCCAGTCCTTTGTAATTTTTCTGTAATTTATTACAGGAGAGAACAGTTGGCCAGTTCCTTGTAATTTCCTGTAATTTATTACAGGAGAGAACAGTTGGCCAGTTTCTTGTTATTTCACTGTAATTTATTACAGGAGAGAACAGTTGGCCAGTCCCTTGTAATTTCACTGTAATTTATTACACTAGAGAGCAGTTGGCCAGTCCCTTGTAATTTTCCTGTAATTTATTACAGGAGAGAACAGTTGGCCAGTCCCTTGTTATTTCACTGTAATTTATTACACTAGAGAACAGTTGGCCAGTCCTTTGTAATTTTTTGTAATTTATTACAGGAGAGAACAGTTTGCCAGTTCCTTGTAATTTTTCTGTAATTTATTACAGGAAAGAACTGTTGGCCAGTCCCTTGTAATTATTGTGTATGATTGAGGAAGAGAAGAATACTTGATCATCGATGATAATATTCATCATCATCACCATCAAGTACCCTTCTCTTTTTTCCTTCACTTTGCACTCTGCTTTATATTTTACTGTTACACCCTCAATTTCATGCAAGACAAACCGAGACATTTTTCCAAACTAAAACTTGTTTAACCTGATCTTTACCCCTTTCTTTCTCAAGGATGCTAATGAACTTCTAAGTGTCAAACCCGTCAACGTCCCCGAGTTTGTCGATCGGCTTGCTTTGCTCACTCGTCTCGCCGCTCTCGTGCCTGAATGGGAACGCGATTTCACGGTCGTATCTCAACTCTACGCCGTTGGTATGCAGTACAAGGCGTTCATATCGGCCGAAGAGCACGCTCTCTTTCTCACCCTCGGACCGGCTTTCGGCAATTTTAAAACGGCGCTAAACGACGCCGAAGCGGATCGACCCGACGAAGTCATCAAATTCAGCTCAACGTTGGATGAACAGATAAGCTTGCTATGGAAAGAGGTGCTGAACTTGAAAAGCGAGATACAAAATCCCGTTCTATTGGACGCCGAGACGGACGTGTCGACCGGGCTGAAGATGGTCGAGAAGTTGGATGATCAATTGCGTCACTTGGACGGCAGAGCGAGAACGTGTGCCGACTATCAAAGACGATTTGGATCGACACCGACTGCAGTCCGACTAGGACGAGTTGTCAGGTTTCAACTCTAGTTCGTGTCATAATTGATTAATTATCTCGTCGTCCTCTAGGAAATCGGGCGTCGTCTTCAATGTCGAAATTGAAGAAATGCAGTCGGAATTGTCCGGAATGACGCGCGATTTAGGGCTGAAGAAAATGGCGTGGCAGAGCATAAACAGTTGGCAGGAAGCCGTTGCTTTGTGGACTGCCACGCCACTCGATACGCTTGACATCGAAGAAGTGCAGGAGACAGTGACGAGGATGACTCAAACACACTATCTTCTGGAGAAAAGTAAGCGTTATTAAATGAAAGCCTCTTATACAAACCGAACTGAATTAAATTTGCCTGTTTCTTTTCGTAGCTCTTCCCGGAAATACGCTCATCCCTTTGTTCAGTTCGATGATTACTCAGTTCAAGCTGATTTCTCCTATCGTGATTGCTATATGCAGTCCGGCTCTGAGAGAGAGGCATTGGAATCTAATCAAGGATTGCATTGGCCAAAAAATTGCCAAGGGAAAAGGACTCACGATTACGAAACTAGAAGCGCTCGACGTAGGTTTTTGTTCTGATTGATTAGAGGATTTTGATGCCGTTTTTTCTGCTCAGGTCTTCTCTCATCGGGATCGAATTCTTGAGATAGCAAATCAGGCTAGCAACGAAGCGGCGCTTGAGCACATGCTTCAAAAAATCGTCGACACGTGGATAACGACCGACTTCGCGATTCTCGCCTATAAGAATCAGAAAGACGTCTTTATTATTGGCGGAACGGACGATCTGGTCACCATGCTCGAAGAAAGTCTCGTAACAATGACAATTATCAGGGGTTCTCCGTACGTGGGCCCAATTAAGGTAAGGGCTCGCCAGACAAAAAAATGAAAAAGAGTGAATCTGTTTTATCTAGCATGCTGTTGACGATTGGAGTCGAAGGCTCAATCTTTTTTCTCACACATTGGATCAGTGGCTTACTTGCCAGAGAAAGTGGGTCTATTTGGAGAGCATATTTTCTGCTACTGACATTCAAAGGTTGTTATTGCACTTCTTCTTCTTGTCGCTCTTCTTTTGATACTTTGTCGTTAGACAACTGCCTAATGAATACCTCGTTTTTAATCAAGCGGACCGGTCTTGGAAAGAAGTGATGAGAATGACGGCTGACAAGCCAAATGCAGTTAGAGCAGCTTGTGTGCCAGGTAAAAACTTTTCTCCGTTTCAACAAGCCCGTTTCTTAGACGTACGCAGCGTAAAAGCGTTCGCCCTAGCATATATTACCCTACATGCGTTCGTCTCACGAGTATAATTAATTAAATACGATATTGGACAGGTGTGTTGGAGTCTTTGCAGTGTGACAACGCGCATTTTGACCGAATTCAAAAATGTTTGGAGGCAAGCCGCATTATTCTTTGCCTCGACGCAATTTTTTACGAATTTTTTTCTAGGATTATCTAGAGATGAAGAGAGTCGCTTTTCCTCGTTTTTATTTTCTCAGCAACGACGAACTGCTCGACATTCTTTCCAATGCTCGCAATCCAAACGCAATTCAAGTATGATAGCACGCTCGACAGCCCGTCTATTGCTTAGTACTCACTTTCGTGCAGGGTCACTTGGTAAAGTGTTTCACCAACGTGAGGCAGCTCGAAATGATTGGTGAACAGCAGGCGGCATTGACTATTAAATCAATGATTTCAGCCGAAGGCGAATCAGTGTCGTTGACCAAGTAAGTGGCTTTTGGGAAATCTGTCATCATCTCTTCTGACTTGTATCGGATAGGAATCTTCGAGCTAGAGGCAACGTAGAGACTTGGCTCTCTGCTGTTGAATCTGCCATGTTTTCTGTCATAAGAAAGTGAGGCATTGTTTTGATGACATAGCTGCGTTAATTGAATTTTCGAGTATTTTTTAGAGGTCTAAAAGAGTCTCTTAGCAAGTATGAGGCGGAGAAAAGGCTCGATTGGGTTCTCCGCTATCCAGGTCAAGTTGTTCTTACGTCGGTAAGCCTCGCCTATAATAAATAACGTTCATGGAGAGGATCAGGACAATCGTTTCTTTCTAGTCCCAAATGATGTGGACTCAGGAGGTGCTCGAATGCCTGTTGTCCAATTTTTCTCAGAAGAAACTGCTCGAATTGAAGTCAACATGGATTTCTCATCTCAACGACTTGGTTCAACTCATTTCCATGCCCTTGCGGCTCTGCCAAGAAGAAGCCGTCGTCTCTCTTGTCATGACGGACGTTCACAATCGCGACATTATATCGTCGTTGATCGAGAGCGACGTCTCCGGCCCCGGCGATTTCGAATGGACAAGGTCACGAACATGATCCGGTCCAGAGGACTCTAGCGCCTAATTTTCTCTCTACGATAGGCACCTTCGGTACAGCTGGGATAAAGCAGACGACGTCTGCTTTGCTCACCAAGGGAGTACGACTCTCGAATATGGCTGCGAGTACTTGGGATGCCCTCCTCGGCTGGTCGTGACTCCCCTGACCGATCGTTGCTATTTGACGTTGATGGAAGCTCTGCATTGCCATCTCGGCGGATCGCCGGCTGGTCCGGCGGGCACGGGCAAAACGGAGACGGTGAAAGATCTTGCGAAAGCGGTGGGAAAACACTGCTTCGTTTTTAATTGTTCAGAAGGGATTAATTATCAAGTGCGTTTCGGTTTTTGTGTGTAAGCGAGTCTATAACTGTTCGTTTTTTTTTCTAGATGATGGGACGGTTCTTTTCAGGAATGGTTCAGTGCGGATCGTGGTGTTGCCTCGATGAATTCAACCGCATTGACGTTGAAGTTCTGTCCGTTATTGCTCAGCAGCTTCAGACTATTAAAACGGCGAAAGATCAGCATCTCAAAACGTTGATCAAGTCTCTCTTGAGTTTCTTCTTTCAGCTTGTTTTCTTTCTAGATTCTATTTTCAAGGTAAAGAAATGAAATTGAGTCTTCATTGCTGTCCCTTTGTTACAATGAACCCGGGGTACGTCTGTTAGCCAGTCTGCGGCGCTTTTGGAAATGTCTTACTTGTTGATTTTAGCTACGCTGGCCGTGTTGAGCTGCCTGATAACTTGAAATCTCTTTTCCGACCGGTCGCAATGATGACACCGGACAACGAAATGATAGCCGAAATCGTATTATATTCTCAAGGATTTACATCGGCTGCTCTCTTGTCAAGAAAAATCGTCAAATTGTTCGAACTAGCTTCTGGGCAGATGTCAAACGAGGTACGTTTGGCGTTCGCCTACTAGGTGCATAGTAAGCAGCGACACGCATGCACTCTTTAGCATCATTACGATTTTGGCTTGAGAGCCATCAAGCTAGTCCTAGTCATGGCAGGAAGCTACAAGAGGACCAGGTAGAAAAAAGGTTTAAGTAGCTAAAATTTGAATAGAACTGTTCTATCTCAGAAAGGGCACTATTGGTAGCGACTTTCAATCAGAAACTCAACTTCTTATTCAAGCTCTGCGTGACGCTAATCGTCCAAAGCTTCTCGTTGACGATGCGGCTCTCTTGGACCAACTGATCGTTGACCTCTTTCCTGGTCTCGTTCTCGACAACCCAACCCAATCAACAGTTCTCAAAGTAAATTTGACGTTCAGGAAAATCGAACCATTCTACGCGTGCTTTTTTTCTAGATTGCTACTGAAATGTGTCTCCAGTTCTCGTCCCTCGAAGAGTGGCAGAGTCTGGTGGAAAAATGCGATCAATTCTACAAAACGCTTCAGATTCGTCACGGCGTCATGCTAGTCGGGCCGACGGGCGGCGGAAAGACGACCGTTCGACGCATTTTGGCTCAAGCGCTCAATGTTCTGCACAGCGAAAACTCCGAACAGTCGTCGACGACGCCGCGACGACCCGAGTCGAGATCGTCAATCGAATCGAATCGACGACCGACGACGACGAAAAATCTGCTTCGAATCAAGGGAGCCGTCGAAGTGATGACGATCTATCCGAAATGCGTCACGCTGTCGGAGTTATACGGTCACTTGAACGCCGACACGCTCGAGTGGACGGACGGCTTGCTGTCGCACGCCGTGCGCCAATTCGCTCACGATTCGTCCGAGGCGAGTCTTCGTAAGATGCAGATGAGAAACAAGAGGCCGTCCATCGCTTCCCTTTCGGAGTCGAGTCGACCGACGACGCCGTTTCCCGCGACGGCTCAGACGGACGAGTCTCGTCGTCGGTTTTCTTCGTATGGACCGAGCGTGAAGACGTACGACGAGGAAATGCTTTGTCCTGCGGCTGCATGATTTGTTTCTTTTTCTTGCAGTTATATTGACGATGGAGTGATTTCGTGGGACGACGTGAATCAATTCGTCGCGTCCGATCATGTCGTCGCTCCCGTCGGCTGGCGTTGGCTCGTTCTCGACGGACCGGTTGACACGCTCTGGGTCGAGAATCTCAATACGACGCTCGACGACAGCAAAGTCCTTTGCTTGACAAATGGTGAACGGATAGCGTTGGGTAAGCCGTCAGTCGCAGCTGAAAATGAGAGGTCTGATTGCGTGCTTATGCAGAAAGCGGAATGAGACTCGTGTTCGAAGTTGACGACTTGTCCCACGCTTCACTATCAACTGTCAGTCGGTGCAGCATGGTCTACATGGTAAATCAGTATTCAAAATCGATGTTTTGTTGTTCACGTCTTCTGTCAGGATCCTGCCGATTTGGGCTGGAGACCGTACGTTCAGAGTTGGGCCAAGAGTCTTCCATCCGAGGTGCACGAGAGCATGAAGCTAAAACACGCTGGAACGATCATCTCATTCCTTTTAGCTGCCCGATTCCGGCGTGCGTCACATACTCGCCCTCTTTGACCTAGCTGTTGACCCGGGTTTGGAATTCCTAAAAGTTCACAAGCACAGCCAATTCGTCATTTGCCCCGACCTCTCTGTCGTCTCCTCTTTGTGCAGCATCTACGCGTCCCTACTGGACTTCATCGCATCTCGAGGCGGCTTTTCCGTCTTCAACAAAGAAGAACGCGAAAGAGCCGGTAAGAGAGAGTCTCTTATATTCATAACGTTTTTGTACCAATTGTTATAGGGTCGGCGAGCGAAAAGGAGTCTGAGAAAGGAACGCCGGTCGATGATGGATTCAAGACTATCCTCTCGCCGATCGTTGCCGCTCAAAAGACGTTTCAAACGCCCGTTCGTCTCACGTATCTTCAACGTCGCCCCGATCTTCTGTACGTCGTTCTCGGTCGCTTATTCGTCTACGCGTACACGTGGTCGTTCGGCGGCATGCTCGTCGATAACGGATATAGCGAGGAAGGCGACGGTCTTGCCGATTTTGTCGAGTACAAGAACAAAAGCTCGGCTCTTGGCTTCATTGCGCGCGGCACGTGGGGCGGGGGCCCTCGATCCGAATTCGACGCTTTCGTTCATAAGCTCTTCAAATGCGATCCGCCGCTTGGCGTTCGCTTGCCGCCCAGTCCTCAGACCGTCTTCTCGTTTTACGTCGACTTCGACACGGGAAGTTTTAAGAAGTGGGAAGATCTCGTGCCGATTGCGTCGACGATTATTGAGAATTCGAGTCTGATGAAAGCCAATCGTTCGATGGCTCTCGTGAAGCGAAAATCCCCTTTGACTTTCACGTTCAGGAAGGGAGAAATCGGCGTCGTTCCGACAGTGGACACGCTGAGATATTCCTTCTTGATCAATTTGCTCGTTTTGAAGAATCGTCCACTTCTGTTTACCGGTTCTACGGGAGTGGGAAAAACGACGCTCGTCAAGCACGCGCTCCGCAGCATGGAACAGGACAGTCGCGGAATCGTCGCCAGC
The DNA here is from genome assembly GCF_947507565.1 of Oscarella lobularis. Lineage (NCBI taxonomy): Eukaryota > Metazoa > Porifera > Homoscleromorpha > Homosclerophorida > Oscarellidae > Oscarella > Oscarella lobularis. Next base: position 2,262,986 of record NC_089177.1, on the reverse strand, counting down.
GTTCTCGGCGGCATACTGGGAATGAGCGGCATGTTGCCGGCAGTGAACGAAAGCGACGAGGACGAAATAAAAATTCAAAGTCGACACATATTCCTATCCGCTTTCGTGACGGCGGCGCGACTTCAGTCGCAAATGGAGAATCACATGGCGAAGATCGGAAAAGGCGTCGTCGGCTCGGAGAGAAATCGCCAGCTCGTTCTCTTTCTCGACGACGTCAACGTCGTTCAGCCGAATCGTTTCGGCGTGCAACCGCCGCTCGAAGTCGTGCGTCAGTTGGTCGACGCGCGAGGACTCCACGACACGAGCAAATTGGCGTGGAAAGAGATTTCTGGCGTGACGCCCGTCGTCGGCTGCGGTTCGTTCGCTGGCAAGGCTCGCTCGTTCAGTCCACGATTTTTACGACATTTTAGCGTCGTCAATTATTGCCACCCGGGAGGTTTCGCCATGCAGCACATCTACGAAGTCGTTTTCGCCGTTTTTCTCGAACGACATCAATTCGCCAAGCAGATAATCGCTCATCTGTCTTCGGCCGTTTCGGCCATTATCTACGTCTACCAGTGCATGGCGACCCAATTCAAACCGTCCCCCGGCAAATATCACTACTGTTTCAATATGAAAGATCTTTCGCGAGTCGTTTTGGGCTTCTTTCAAATTCAACCCTCCGTTCTGACCGGTCTCGACGTACTCGTCGATCTCGTGTCGCACGAGACGCAGCGCGTTTTCGCCGATCGCCTAGTCGACGCCAAAGATCGCCGCGTCTTCTACGTGTGCCTATCGGACGCGCTTCGCATCAACTTCAAACGCGTCCAATCCGTCGAACAACTCGAAACGACGCCGCTCGTATTCGCCGACTTTTTGGACGTGAATCGGCCGTCGGCGACGCGTCAATATTCGTCGACGACGGACGTCGGCAAGTTGGGAAGCGTTCTCGACGAGACGCTCGTTCGCATGAATTTGATTCAGTCGAAAGAAGAAAAACTCGTTTTTTTCGACGACGCCGTCGAGCACGCGGCGCGATGCGTTCGCGTTTTTCAACAGGCGAACGCTCATCTGCTCATGATCGGAGTCGGCGGCGTCGGAAAGAAGAGTCTCTGTCGTCTCGCCGCTTTTATCTGTCAGTACGAACTTCGAACGTTGACGAAATCGGGACACGCGACGCGCGACAGCTTTCGCGACGATCTAAAGAAACTCTACCGCGACGTGGGAGTCGACGGAAAATCGATCATCTTGCTTTTAACCGACGCCGATTTAACGAGCGACGACGTCGTCGAGGATTTGAACGAATTTCTCGCATCCGGCGAAATTTACGAGCTGTTCGACGCCGAAGAACTCGAATTGCTGCTCGCCGCCATGCCGTCGGAAAACGCGGCGGCGGTGGCGGCAGAATCGCGCGACGTCGTCTACGAGAAACTCGTGCGCACCGTGAGACGAAATCTTCACGTCTGCTTGGCATTGAGTCCGGCTCAGAGTCACTTTCGACGACGATGCGTTCTCTGTCCGGCGCTACTTCGACAGTGCACGTTAGATTGGTACGACGAATGGCCGCCGCACGCGCTCCAGTCCGTCGCCCAGTCGCTGTTTTACGAACTCGAAAAGAGAGAGCACATGTTTGAGGTACATAGTAGCTCATTTACATAGATAGTTATACATGTACTATGCTTTAGAATATTTCGCGTTTGTGTGTTGCCGTTCATCTTTCGGTCAGGGGAACGAACCGACTACTTTTCGACGAGCTGAATCGACGGTATTACGCGTCGCCGACGTCCTTTCTTCACTTCGTCAATCGTTTCGTTTCGCTCCTGCGAACGAACGAGTCGAATTTGATGAAACAGCGACGTCGATTGCAGTCGGGTCTCGACTGTCTGAGCAGTGCGCGTCGCAACGTCGACGTCATGCAGCGGGAAATGGAACATCTTCGTCCCGTCATCGCCGAGAAGGCGCGAGCGACCGAACTCCTGCTCGCCGAGCTTGCTCGCGAGCAAGAGGCAATCGATCGAGTCCGAAGCGTCGTTCAGGAAGAAGAGGCGAGAATGGCCGAGGAGACGCGACTGGTCGAAGAGAACGCTCTCGCCGCTCAGCGGGACTTGGACGAAGCGTTTCCCGCTCTCGAAGCGGCCGTGCTCAACTTAGACGCTCTCGACAAAACGGACATTGCCGAGATACGCGTCTACGTGAAACCGCCCGAAATGGTCATGAATGTAATGGCAGCAGTTTGCGTTCTTTTGAAGCGAAAGCCCGATTGGACGACGGCGAAGCAATTGCTCGCCGATCCGAGCTTCCTCAACTCGCTCGTTTCGTTCGACAAGGACAACGTCGCCGATCAGGTGCTCGACGACCTTCGCGCGTACACGTCGCACGAGGGATTCTCGCCGAAGCACATCGGTCGCGTATCGGCGGCGTGTCGATCGATTTGCGCGTGGGTTTTGGCCCTGCAGCACTACGTCGAAGTCTTCAAGATCGTCGAACCGAAAAAGCGCAAGTGCGCTCTCGCTCTCAACGAACTCCAGTCGGCCCGGGCGGAATTGAAAGAGAAGCAGAAAAATCTTTCCGGCATCGAAGAGGAATTCGCTAAATTGGAGAAGAAGCACGGCGCGAGCGCGGCAGAGCGAGACGAGTTGAAACGAAAGCAGAAGCAATCGCGTTTGAGAATCAAACGCGCTCGAATTCTCGTCTCGGCTCTCGCCGAAGAGGAGGTTCGCTGGTCGTCGTCGCTTGCCAATCTCGAAGGCCGTTTGTCGCGTCTCCACGGCGACGCTCTCTACTCGGCCGCGTCGCTGACCTATCTCGGTCCGTTTTCGTTCACCTATCGGCAATATTTGACGGCCCTGTGGCGCGAGTCGTACGTCGAATACGATATCGGTCTCTCCGATGGACACACGATGATATCCAGTCTGACGACTGACGTCGAATTAGAAACGTGGCATCAGCAGGGCCTTCCTCTCGACAGTCATTCCATCGAAAATGGAGTTCTCGTCACGCGTAAGGGAAAGTGGCCGTTGATCATCGATCCTCAAGGGCAGGCTCAGAAGTGGCTCGAAATTTTGGAGAAACCAAATGGGTTGATTGTCGTCGACGCGAGCGAAGTCAACTTTATGCAAGTGATCGAGAGAGCGATTCGGATTGGGCAACCTGTTCTTCTTCATAACGTCGGCGAATCGATCAATTCGTCTCTTCAGCCGGTGTTGAGAAAAGACATTGTGACTCGCAGCGGAGAGTCATTCATTTGTATTGGAGATCAAATGATCAACTACAGCTCGGAATTTAGGTACGTCTATGTATTGGTTTTATGGTGCTTATCTACGTAGTTTCTGTTTTCTATAGGCTTTATCTGTGCACGTCTTTAGCCAATCCTGATTTTCCTCCCGAGCTTTCCACGTTGGTCAGCGTCGTCAATTTTAGCATCACTTTTGAGGCTCTCAAAGAGCAACTGCTCTCGGACGTCGTCTTGATGGAGTGTCCGACGCTCGAAGAGCAGCGAGCCGAGCTGACGAAAGCTTTAGCGTCCGATCGCGTTCAATTGTCGTCGTTGGAAGACCGAATGCTCGATTTGCTGCAGTCAGAAGAGGGCCACATACTGGATAGGCAGGAACTCGTTCAAACGCTCCAAGAATCGAAGAAACGAGCCGAAGAGCTGAGCTCTAGAGTGGCGCAAAAGAGAGCGACGCAACGACAGCTTGAAGAAGCGAGAGCCCAATATCTATCGGTAGGAGTATGCAATAGAAATGCTTAGAAGCACTTCACTTGCTTCTTACAGGTTGCTACTCGAGGTTCAATCCTCTACTTCGTCATATCCGAGTTGTCTCGTCTCAACGTCATGTATAATTTCTCTCTCAACTGGTTCAAGGACATCTTTTTCACTTGTTGCGGTCGTCACGAGAACGGCACCGACTTGGACGAACATCTTCGTCAGATCGTTGACGATTTAACCGTCACCATCTATAAGGAAACTGTTCAAGGCCTCTTCGCTCAACATCACCTGCCCTTTGCGTTTCTTCTCTGCTCGTCCATACTGAGACGAGTGTCGTCGTCAAACGACGTCGATGATGGAAAGTCGTACATAACGGATACTGAATGGAACGTTTTTCTTCAGGGTTCAGCGTACAGGAACGAGACGATTGACTCGACTCTTTCGCTTCGAGACAGACTTCGAAAAATGTCGACGAAACACGTACCGTCTCCTCCAACGACGAAGAAGAGACGTTCGACAATTATTCATCGACCGATGAGCGTGTCTACACCAGGAAATGAAGAGCTCAACGAATGCGCTCCTTTTCCCGCCTGGATGACGGAGCAATCGTGGAAGGACTGCCAGTGTCTCGAGAAGGCGCTCTCCTCCTTGTCGGGTCTCTGCTTTCGTTTGAGCGAGAGCTCGACTTTCTTTACGTCCCTCCAAGAGACTGAGAATCCTTACACGTTTCTATTACAGCAGTCCGTGGATCCCTTCTGGAATCACTTGACCTCTTTTCAGCGTCTTCTTGTCATCAAGACGCTTCGGCCGAAATCTTTACTAGAAAGCGTTCATCTGTTTATTACCGAAAAAATGGGTAGCCAGTTTGTTTCGTCGCCGGTTGCTGATCTTCTGGAAGTAGCGAAAAAAGCGTCGTCGACTCAGCCTATTATTCTTATTCTTTCTGCAGGTGCCGTCAATCTGTTTAGACGCGAAATGCATAGTTTGTGACCTGCTTCCTAGGATGTGATCCTGCTTCTCAATTGTTGAGTTTGAGTCGACGCGAATTGGGCAGCTCCCAGTCTCTCGACATGATTTCACTGGGACGCAACCAAGGTCACATGGCGAAGGAATTGATTCAACGATCGGCTATAGCATCGCAGAAGTGGGTCTTCCTTCAGAATTGTCATCTCGCTGCGTCGTGGATGCCTGCACTCGAAAACCTCGTCACCGGGTTAGTCAAAGATGGAGAGACGACTCGTACAAAAGTTTAGGCACCCTCTCGCTCAGTCACCCTGATTAGATAGATAGATACCTCGATTTGACGAAAATCGGCGTGCTCAGTAAAATATCACTGCATACTGATTATTTTAGGCTAGCAACTGGAAGTGTCAACCCGACTTTCCGGCTATGGCTCAGCTCAATGCCGAATAAGTCTTTTCCTCAGCAAGTACTTAGAAGAGGAATCAAGGTAATGACACAGACCTGTTTTCTTATTTCATTGCACGAGGTTCCGTCGCTACGAAGGTGACAGTGGAACCTCCCGAAGGCATCAGCGCCAACCTTCAGCAAAACGTTTCGGTGCTAGAATCAACTATAGTTGGCGACAATCCTAGCGAATGGGGTCGAGATCGACCGATCTGGTGCCAACTCCTCTACAGCCTCTGCATCTTTCACGCTGTCGTGGTCGAAAGAAAGAAATTTGGATCGTTGGGATGGAACGTCGCCTATGAATTCTCTACAGCCGATTTAGAGGTGCTATTAGCGGAATATAGACTCTAACGATTCTGCATAGGCAATCTCCTTTTCTTCAGGTGGCTGTTCACATCTTGAGAGATACGTTGGTTTCGTCTGGCGGACAAGTGCGTTGGAACGCTTTGCGCTGCATGACCGGAGATGTTGTATACGGAGGCCGGGTCACTGACGAATGGGACCGACGGTGCATGAAAGAACTGCTCGCCGAATTCTACTCGGAACGCATCGAATCAAACTGCTTTATGAATTGCCCGGTAAGATTATATATAAATATTTTCATTCATAGATACAGGCTCTTTTAGAATTATCCCATTCTCGACACCGGACTGGGTTTCGAGGATTTTTGTCGACACATCCGGTCTCTCCCTCTCTTGGATCAACCAGAAATATTCGGCATGCATCCTTCTGTCGAAGAAATTCGCAGTGAAAGCCAACGTCGACTTCTCATCGAGTCGGTCCTACGCATTCAGCCCCGAACGGGTGAGAAACAAAGAACGGCGACCGAAGTTTTGGTCTTGCAACAAGCTCAAGAAATTCTCGATCACTTACCTGACGACATCACCGAGTTCGATTCCGTAAGGGAACGCGATATCGACTTCCTGGATTACAGTCGAGAAACGAGAAAAGATTCCAAATCTCAACAAGTGCCAACCTACGCCTGCTGTCCTCTTGACACCGTTCTTCTCCACGAAGTGCGTCGTTTCAACGCTCTCCTATCCACTGTCAGACGTTCGGCGAAGAGTCTTGTCGCCACCTTGACGGGCGAAGAAGTCTTGTCCGACGGGCTTCAGAACGTGTTCGAGTCTCTCTCCGTCAGTCGAGTTCCCCAGTCTTGGCTTGGCGTTTCCTACGCTTCTTCTCTGACTATTGGAAAGTGGGTTAGCAATCTTGTTTGTCGTGTCGACTTTTTTCGTCAATGGGCCCTTGCCTTGCGCCCATCTGCGGGCGATTGGGGCTCTGGGGGTTCTCTGTATCCGGAAGAAAGCTCGTCGGCTTTGTCTGCTCTCAAAGCTGTAGCAGCGTCTAGTGGTCGTTCGAAATCGTCTTCTAATCAAATGGTGATACCGTCGTCTTTCTGGTTGTCTGCCTTTTTCTATCCTAAAGGTATAGTCGTTGAAATGCGCGAATAATTATAGCAATTCTCTTCTTAGGTCTTTTGACCGCCGTTTTGCAGTGTTTTGCAAGAAAAAATCAATTACCTATCGATGAGCTGGACTTTTCTCATCGTGTAACTGAAACAATTTTGCAGTCTAATGACTATCCAGGCACTGTAGGTTCCTAAATGCTGTTACTTTTATTTTTAATAATAATATTTCTTAGAACACATCGCCTGAAATCGGAATCTTTGTACATGGACTTTTTCTTGAGGGTGCCGAATGGCACGATGGAAAATTGACGGATCTTAGGTCGCCAAAATACTTTCAGGCCTTTCCTCAAATTCAATTTATTCCAGGAAAGGTAACTTGCCCTTCTTTATCTTTGCTCTCCTACTGCATCTATATTGTCTAGGTGGAATCATCTCAACCTGGTCACGTTTTTGATTGTCCTTTATACCAATCGTCAGAGCGAGGCTTGGCTAGAACGGTGACAACGGTGAAACTGCCAGCAAACGAGGCACCTCATCATTGGATACTGAGAGGCACAGCGCTAGTCTGCCAAGCTGGCCACTAAACGTGTTTGTGCAGGTAAGCACTCCGCGACGCAAAAATAGAGGTTCCTTGTGTATTTACATATTTTATTTTGTGGGCATATAAAATCGAAGACACTAAAGCTAAGTCAGTGTAAAGTTTGAGAATAATTCTGATGGCCCAGCTGATCATCCCAAATTGCACAAATGTATAGCAATTCTTTTCAGAGTAGCTAATGAGCAAAAAGAATTGCTGCTAGAATAAATGAGTGGCAGGTCAGCTTACCATTAGCCTTCGTCAGAAGAGAAAACTTCCATCTCCCACTAAGAACTACGAAGTAGAAAAAGAACCCCGGTATAAAACCAAGCAATGTCAAAAGATAAATTGGAGCTTGTATGACTGGAACGACGATCAGGAAGATGCTCACTATGATCATCACTGCGGGCAACCAGGTCCATACCTATAATAATAAAAAATTAGAGCATGCCCAATTACCAGTGTACCATTATCTCTAATTGCCTTGTGCGGTCTATGAGCATTTGGCATTCTGTAGCGAATGACGTAAATGGAAACGAACGTTGCAAGATAAAATATCCAAATCACGAATGAAAAGGCGTCAATGAGAACGTCATAGTTGCCAACCAGAATGTAGAGACTGGCGAGAATAGACTGTACAAAAATTCTAAGGCACACATCGAGTAAGAAACACAGTGCACAACCTGAAATAGAATGGCCGGAATGGGACTGCGATAGTCAGGATGAAGGAGGCCCAAAAACGAAGGCAGATGACCTTTTCGACCAGCAGCATATATGAGTCTAAAGGCAAAAGCTCGAGAATTATTTAGCTGCTCGTTGATAGGTTACCGAGAGGCAACAAACAAGGACGAAGCCGACGCTCCGAGACAGCTCAGAGCGACGGCTAGCGGCATGACAATGAGACCTGCATCTCCCCAAACCTTTTCACCGATTGTCTTAGGAAAAAGATGACGTGTTACAAAACGCAGTCAGTTGGAGACGATCTTACGATAGCTACGGCTGGACTGAGCAGAAATTCCTCTCTCGTGAGAAGAACAAAGTAGGCAATATTGACACAGACGTAGCAGCCAATGACAAGAAAAACAGCCGAAGCGGCTGCCCGAGGAAAATTTCTGCGCAGTAAAAGGTGTAAACCGCGCGCTATTTTGAGATATATTTACTGTACGTACTTGGGAGGATTAGGGATTTCTTCTGCGACAAAGTTGAGAGCGTTCCTTCAGTAAAAAGTATAAATACTATAACTATTGTGAAAAGTTAGTAACCATCCGTCGTAGGCCCAAAGCGATTGATAAAACGCGAGACTGATTTTTCCAACCGACGATGTAGTGTGATCGAACTTTTCAGTTATACTGCCGGTTTCGCCTGAGGATAAAAAAGTGAGTCGGGCAACGGCGGCAACGGCGACAATACAAGGCATTCGTACCTTTGGAAAGCCAATAGATGGCAAGGCCAACAATGATGGCGAGAGCAACGACCTTGAAAGCCGCTAGCCAACTCTGTAGCACCACGGATGCCTTGACCGATCGAGCACTCAGAATGCCGAGAAAAACTATAGAGACAAATCGCGGAGTAGAAAAACGGAGTGCCGTAGGACGAAAGTTCGTCGTACCGGTGAGCGCGATTCCTATGAGCGAGACGGCCCACCCGTCCGGCTCGCAGCCCTTCTCGTAGAACGGCTGGGCGACGTGAACGGCGAAAGCGAGCGTTATCGTCGCCTGGCTGACGGGACGAATGAGAATGAACGCCATCCAGAGAAACTGGAAAGCGATGGCGGGCCCGTAGGCGGCGTTCAGGTAGACGTACTCGGCGCCCGATTCCGGAAAGGCGACGCCGAGTTCGCAATAGCAAAGACCGCCGCCGAGTGCGATTAGACCCGAGACGATCCACACCGCCATCGACATGCCGACCGATCCCGATAGGGAGTAGATGGTGTGCGGTGTGAAGAAAATGCCCGAGCCGATTATTCCACCTGCCATCATTCCGATTGCGTGCATGAGTCCGATTTTCTTCTTGAGTTTTATTTCTTCTTTAGGGACTGTTTCTTCTTTTGATTTTCTTTCCGACTCTATCGGCTCGACGTCTTCGACCGATTTTTCGGTCTCTTTCATTTCCATCAGAAATGGGGACGAATCGTTTTCCATGTTTGTAACGCACGTTAGCCTACTGAAAATGGCTCATCCGAGACGAGAACGACTGGTTCTAAGGAGTCACACCGAAGTTTTTCTGCGACTGAGAGCGAGTGCCATCAGCGCAAAACAGTCGCCTTACTCCGAAGACGTAGGGGACCCTCTTTCGACCTATGTGCTCTCTCGAGGGGGGTTTCTCTCTAGGGAGACGATCGCGTTGCTTTAGTACAGAGGAGCGAAGATGTCGAAGCAGCACGTTACGTTAAAAAGGACGCTCACAAACTTCCTCCAGACTGGTACGCTTCCTTCACTTCCATCATCAATTGCAAATCATCTGTTATATTTTACTGTGTTTCTAAAGGACGTCTAGCATTGATTCGGTGAGTAGAATACAATATCGATAAATTTCTTTCAGCAAATTGTTGTTTAGATTTCGAAAGACATAACAACGATCAAGCAGAAAAGTAAGATGATTGTTCTGTGTGTTGTCCTCTGTACTTGCACTGCATTGACGGAATTCGTGGGTCCCTTCATAATTATGGCCAAACAATGAAACAATTATCAGTAGTTTGGGTGGGGCCTTTGACTTTTTGCGGCGACTTGCCGCCGCCTGCGCACCGCCGTTAGACGGACTTCCGGCTTTTTCTATTTCCCGTTTCGTGTCGTCATCATGACGCTCCCGCTGTACTCAACCGCCGCCACGCCCGCCACGCTAAAAAAAGACATCACGCGGTATACGTCATTCTACACGTCATGCTCGACTGTGATTGGCCAGACTGGAAACAACCAGTCTCTGATTGGCTCGTCGCGATCGCGATAAAAGCCAAGGGTGCGCACCGAATCCCCACTGCCTCCCAAATCTTCAGAGAAAATCCTCTCGTGTCGACGTCAAACTCAACTCAACGATGCAAATCTTCGTCAAAACCCTCACGGGCAAAACGATCACGCTCGAGGTCGAAGCCTCGGACACGATCGAAAACGTAAAAGCGAAAATCCAAGACAAAGAAGGAATCCCGCCCGATCAACAACGACTCATCTTCGCGGGAAAGCAACTCGAAGACGGTCGCACGCTCAGCGACTACAACATCCAAAAGGAATCGACTCTCCATCTCGTTCTCCGTCTGCGCGGCGGCATGCAGATTTTCGTCAAAACGCTGACCGGAAAAACGATCACGCTCGAAGTGGAAGCGTCGGATACGATCGAGAATGTGAAAGCGAAAATCCAGGACAAGGAAGGCATTCCCCCCGATCAACAGCGTCTCATCTTCGCCGGGAAACAACTCGAAGACGGTCGCACGCTTAGCGACTACAACATCCAGAAAGAATCCACGCTTCATCTCGTCCTTCGTCTGCGCGGCGGCATGCAGATTTTCGTCAAGACGCTCACCGGAAAAACGATCACTCTCGAAGTCGAAGCGTCGGATACGATCGAGAACGTGAAAGCGAAAATCCAGGACAAGGAAGGCATTCCCCCCGATCAACAGCGTCTCATCTTCGCCGGGAAACAACTCGAGGACGGGCGCACTCTTAGCGACTATAACATTCAAAAGGAATCGACTCTTCATCTCGTTCTTCGACTCCGCGGCGGCATGCAGATCTTCGTCAAGACGTTGACGGGAAAAACGATCACTCTCGAAGTCGAGGCTTCGGATACGATTGAAAACGTGAAGGCGAAGATTCAGGATAAGGAGGGCATTCCGCCCGATCAGCAGCGTCTCATCTTCGCCGGGAAACAACTCGAGGACGGGCGCACTCTTAGCGACTATAACATCCAGAAGGAATCCACGCTTCATCTCGTTCTTCGTCTACGCGGCGGCATGCAGATCTTCGTCAAGACTCTCACTGGCAAAACGATTACGCTCGAAGTCGAGGCTTCGGATACGATTGAGAACGTGAAGGCGAAGATTCAGGATAAGGAGGGCATTCCGCCCGATCAGCAGCGTCTCATCTTCGCTGGCAAGCAGCTCGAGGATGGGCGCACTCTTAGCGATTACAATATTCAAAAGGAATCGACCCTTCATCTCGTTCTTCGCCTCCGCGGTGGCTGTCTCTAAACTTCCCTAGGGGCGCTCCCCACCTGTGACTCTTTCTCTGTTTTGTCTTGTGTGCACGTAGGTAGTGGGTTCACTTGCGGTCTGAGAATAATAGCTAATTGCATTATGTTCATTGTTTGGCCATACTCGCGTTTTCCTAAGGGGTTCCCCTCACTGCGTACGATTCTCTTTGTGGCTTATTTGATAGCAAACCTCTGATTTATTGCTTTCCAGTGATCAACCTGGGGGAGCTACATGACAAGCACCTAAATCGTCCCAGTCTGGATGACACTCAAGAGGAGCAGGAGATTGAGATATTGACGAAAAATATAACCGAGGCATGCGGCATAATTCTTTCACGAGTCCCTCTTTACGTTACTTTTTGTACGGTAAGGCGTTTCATCGCTGTCAGAAGGCCATTCGCGCATTGGGAAATCAAAGCAAGAATGGAACCCCCGAGGAGCAGAGAATGGCTAAGAACGTGGTGTCTTCTCTTGCTCTAAGTCTTCAGGACTTGTCCGTCTCCTTTCGAAAAGGCCAATCACATTACCTGCGAAGTGCGTGGCGGAGAAAAACGAGGGGGGCGTCGATTAGGTGTCTTTCTCTCTAGGGATGAAGAATAGGGAGGAGCATCTGTTTGACATGAGCGTTCCTACGTCTTTCGGTCAAAGCGCCGTGATGGCGGAGGAGGATATTCCAGAAGACGAGCTCTACGATCGAGTCAGTAAAAACTTTTTTGGGACTAGGATTAGACGACTTTGGCTTTTCCCTTAGGGATTCACTGATCAACAGCTCACGCTAGTAGGAGACAACACTGCTATAATCGAAGAAAGAGACAAACAAATACAATCCATAGTACAATCGATTTCAGAGCTCAATGAAATTTTTCGAGATTTAGCAGACATGGTAGTTGAACAGGTAAGAGTTCAAATAATTGACGACTACAATCTACCATCCATTCCTTATCAAGGGAACAATACTGGATCGAATTGACTACAATGTCGAAGAAGCATCATCAAGCGTCGAACGAGGCCTGGAGCAACTGGAAAAGGTAAAAAAAGACGCGAGAAACGGCTAACACGGCGGGCGGTGCATTATATTCATTTTATTCAGGCTGAAAAATCCCAAAAGAAATCGCGCAAGACACTGTGCATTATTGTCCTAGCTGTCATCGTCGTCGCTCTCCTGGTGGGATACATCATTTTCAAGACGACGAAAAAGTAGTCTGTTGGTTATTTCGTATTGGTACTGTGTACAGCTTTTCTATTGTTGTGTGCATCGTTCAGACTGCCTGTTGCTCGTCGTCCAAGAGCGTCTTTATTCTTTCCTGCTCCGAACAGATTATGGAGGACTTTTCTCTCGTTTCTACCCATTTCCTCCTACCGCGAGGTGTTCTTGACGACGTTTTCTTATCACTTTTGCTTTTGATTCGGGAGCGGGTCGACCATCTGTGCAGATCAAGTAAGTGAAACGAATATTTTCGGAAATCGTTTAGGTGAGGGCCCGAAAGTGTGTCACGGTCTGCTGCTGCTGTTCAATAGGTGACCCATTTTTACCTGCGTACGACCAATCGGGCAAATCAGTAAGTGGACCGTACTCGTTTCCACTTCTCGCCATTCCTTTCCTACAGACGCCATATTCAAAGCTTTCAGACCATAGATACAGAAATCTATTTACTCGATTCGCCATTTTTGGCCCGCTAAAGCGACAGGAAACGTCCCAAAACGACGAAAAATCGACGCACGTGGTAGGACGTGTGCCATGTTCAAGTCCCGGAGAACTAGAGCAATGGCCGTCCACGAACGCCTTCGCCTGTGCGCTCCGTTCACGCGTTTTGGCGCTACATCACGCGATCTTTGTGTAGATACACGACGCACGACGCATTCGCCATTGCAGGAGATCAGGAGAAGGAGATGCTCGAGATCGATCGATCAACGGACGAAATTCGGCTCATAAGTAAGACAAAGCAAAAGCAGCGCAAAGCAGAGCGACCAGAATTTTACTCGCACAGGAAATACGACGTCCGCACCGCCCACGGCGAGCATCCAGCAGATCTTCGGTGTCGTGGGCATCATTCGACTCATAGCAGGTGAGCAATTGTTGGAAGTCAAGTGTACAGTAGAGAAAGAAGATCGAGTTTAATTTGGGGCTACTTAGACGACGTGTCTGTAAAAACGATTATTATAGAATGTCAAGATTCCATTTTACAGGTCGCTATCTGATTGTCATTACAAAGCGACAGCAGGTCGGACAGATCGACGGTCATCCCATATGGAAGATAACCGAAACGGACGTTATTTCTTTTTCTCGATCGTCGAGGCACTTGACTGAAATTCAAGTACACGTCATTTGCAAATGTCGTCGTCGTCGTCGTCGTCGTCGTAATCATTTTTTCTACAGACGAAAAATAATGCCGCCTATTTGAATATGGTGAAGTCGGTTCTTTCCACGGAGAGTTTCTATTTTTGCACGGCGTACGACTTGAGTCACACGCTCCAGCGAATTCGTAATGCCGGCTCAGAATTCAAAGACGTTTCTCTATTTGAAAGGGTGCCTCCTTGTCATCTCCCTTCCGATGGTCGTACGAGTTTGCAGTCTCTTTGTAGGCGGCGAGTCACTTCGTTTGGAATAGATATTTGCTACAGGAGATATCGTCTCAGCGCGAAGTAAAGGAACAAATCGTAGACGTCAGTTTGCTGGTGATTTTCTCTTTCAGCTCTCTCGTTTTGCCTTGCCCATTTTACATGGCTGTATCTTTTCTTGAATAGCCATGTCCCTTTTCTTCATATAAATATTATCCTTGACATTTTTTTGTTCTGCAGTCATATCCTTTCGAGAATGTGTCATCAATGAGAAGAAATTCCAGTTTCTTCTTATTTCGAGGAGAAGTTCATTGAGAGCGGGTACCGTGCACTGGTTACTTCATTGATTAGGATGACAGTTGGAATCAACAGGGGTACGATACTATCGACGAGGAATTGACGTTGATGGTCACGCGGCGAACACCGTAGAAACGGAGCAAATTGTTTTCTACAACGGAGCTAAAGCTTCTTTTGTTCAAGTAATACACAGTACTGTACCTGTTTATTTTATTATATGCCACTATGAGTCTGTAGTCTCGAATGGCCACGCGACTCTAAATAGTTGTTCTCTTAGGTTCGGGGTTCTATTCCTCTTGTCTGGAGCCAGAAACCGAATTTATCATACAAACCCAAGCCCTTGATAGCCGATGACGTGGATCAGACGAAATCGTTCCAGAAGCACATTGAAATGCAGCATTCCTTTTATGGTCGACTAGTAGCAATCGATCTGGTCTAAGAGCCCTCTCTCTCAGAGTGTTTTTGAAGTGACGTTTCTCCTTAATTATAGATTAATCAAAAGGGGTCTGAACAACCCCTTGGAAATCGGTTTTCGCGCGAGGCAGAGAAATTAAGTGATGATTCCGTTTTGAAGTAGAAAGGAGACGACGAATGGGGGCTTCCTGATCGGTTACGCGTCTCTTATAGATATCACGCGTTTGATTTTCATCATCAGTGCAAAAATATGCGCTGGGACAAGCTGTCTATTCTGCTGAATGATCTGAAAAACGAGAGAGAGCGAATGAAGTCAAACAGATCGATATCCTAATTGCTTTGATTAAGAATTTCTTCTTAGGCATTTTCTAGTAGATCCGAGAGGAGACTCTGGAGTCGATGAAGTGCAACAGGAGGGAATTTTCAGAACAAATTGCCTCGACTGTTTAGATCGGTGAGATATGAGTACGGTAATCCACTGTGTCCACCCTTCAGCGTTGTCGTTTTTAGCACGAACGTCGTTCAAGGATTGCTAGCTAGAACGTGCCTACAACAGCAGCTCGAGGTTGCAGACTGATGTCTTTGGAGATTACGGTTAGAGTTCTTTGTGTAGACGTTTGGAATTTTAGCTGTCGGGGAACCGTTGGAAAGCCACAAAGATTTTGATTTTACCTTCAAGAATAGTATGGTGACCACTTCCTTTAGACGAGCATGACGTTTTCTTTCTTCAGTCTGGGCTGACAATGGGGACTCTATAGCTATGCAGTACACTGGAACTGGAGCATTGAAATCAGACTTCACCAGGTACGAAGAGGGTCTCTCGGCTTGGGCAACCTTTCGTTGATTGCTTAGCTAATAAGAACCGGAAAGAGATCAATAGCTGGAGCTTTGCAGGACGGCTACAAGTCAAGCGTTCGCTATCTGTTCAACAATTTTCGGGACGGATTCAGACAGGTATACATGTATATTGCCTATTATATGGACATATGACGTGAGATTGCTGCATTGGTAGGATTCAATGGACTTATTTCTTGGCAACTACACTGTCGATGTCCTAGAAGGAAATCAACGTCGTCTGACCAAGCGACAAGGCTGGCATTTAGCAGTGGTACACGCGCACTCACACACTCAGACGTCCGTTTGCAAAGATTCTGTATCTGTCTAGCTGCCGACGATCTTTCTTTTCGTTCTTTCCATGCTCATCATCAGTCTCATTATACCGACAAGTGAGTGACACTTTCTTCAACGCGTGGACTGTATACACACTGCAATCTTTTAGCTGAGTGGATGTGGCAACTCATCTACATACTATTCTGGGGCGTACTGATCATGATAACGGCTCGACTTGCTGCTATCTATGGCTACGATCTCGTCGACTCTCCTCGGCTCACAATCGACGGAAAGGCCTTCGCCTTATGACAGATATTGGAAGTATGAAATTGACGCGCGCCCTATCAAAGGTCAGTGGGATCAGTTGGTTCTTTCTCTTAGTTAGACAAAAAACTGAACAATTGACACTAAGAGTCTTGTTTTCCTCTTCTTTATTGGACTCCTATTGTTGTTCGTGTGCCTCCTCTGATACTCTCACTTCTTCATCTTTTCCTCTGCGTACTGATAGTGCAACACGGCGACGTCAGTCTGCGACACCTTTATCCATCCCGTCTCCTTTACATGGTACACTAAAAAAAATATAGCTCGTAATGATATCTATCTATTTGATTTCGACTCTTTTCTTACAGTTGACCACGCCGCCGCTGTACGCATCCCTATGCGTCGCGTGATAGATGGCACGCTTGCCCAAGTCGTACGCCTCCTCGACGGACATGTCCCATCGGTACGTGCTATCAATAATCCCGTACGCGTACGTCGACCCTGATCCGACGGAAAACACGTGGTGAGTGAGTCGCTGGCCACCGCTATCGACGTAATAGAGCCCGGGTCCCTGGAAGAAAGAGATAATTCTAACGCCGCCCTTATATAATGGCTATCTCCCCGTCTCTCTTTACCTTCTTGTCCCAACCGCATATCATCGTGCCCACAGACAAGCCCATACCCCTGAAATAGTTCAAGGTATTCAATAGGACTTTTGACGCCGCCGCCACTGATATCCGCTCCCCGTTGCGCAGTTCATACAACCTGAACTTTCAGATGAAAGTCGAAGCATAAATAAGGCTGGAGCAAGTGACCTGCACCGGTATGCCAAGTCTCGCTCCCAGAACGAGCAATCGGCCGCCCCTCCGGCCATCGTTCCCAACAGGTAAGGATTGATCTCAATAACCTTTTTCACCGTTTGCGAAGCTGTAAAAATAATTAATTAATTAAATATAATTAATTAATTAATCGAATTTTTTCTTTCTTGCCTATCCACGATCCGGCCGTCGCTCTCGAATCGACGGCAACGATGACGCCGTGTTCGAATTTGAAGGCGAGCGTCGTCGTTCCGTGTTCGAAACGAATTTTCACGTTGCCGTCGCCGTCGTCGCTAAATCTCTTCAGAAAATCGATCGGCTAAAGAGAGAGGGAGTAGACGCTGGCCGTGCGACGATGCGAGAACGTTTTGCGCTACCGATTCGTGGGCAGGAAGAGCGAACGGGCCACCAGGTTTGAGGGGCCTCACATCGACGTGCTCCGCCTCGTCGATCAACCTGCTGTCATTGTTCCATTGTAGACAATCGGCGCTCGATCTGCATTTGTGTTCGTCGATGAGCAACGCCATTACTCTACCTTTTTGGCTACGTAAGGAAGTATGATGCCCGTATATCCGGGTAGGGCAACCGCGTTTACCCTACCCGGACATACGGGCCTTCGTATTGGTAAAATTGATAAGCCTGATGCCCGTATGTCCGGGTTGAAAACGGCCTCTAGGAAAAAACGTAAAAACCATATACGGGACATCGTACGGTTGTTCTGATGCCCGTATGTCCGGGTAGGGTAAACGGCTTTTTGAGAAAAAACGAGGAAAAACCGTTTACCCTACCCGGATATACGGGCCTTAGTATTGGTGATATCACTGATATCACCGTCAAGGTACTACGTTACGTGAAAACTGAAAAGTACGGAAAAGCATAGCCAATTTTATTAATTAGAGCTCCCGCGTACTGGAGTAAAGCCAATAGAGCAGCGAATCGAAGATTTTCATAAAAACTTCAAGGGTTCTCGGAACTTCTCCGAATAAACTAAAACTACCTTACTTTTCCTCACTACTTTCCCTCTCTACTGTATCTTGAGATTCCGTCTTCTTCTCGCCCTTCTCCTGATCTGTTTTCTTCACTTTGGCTTCCCTGTTCCCTTGCATTGCGTCCGGATTGACTTTGTGAAAATGATAGGCATGCTCATTGCCAACGCGAGGTTTGGCCGTCGCCGCTGCCGCGCTTCCCAAAGGCCGAACAAAGACCTGCGGAGAAAAGTCCAGATGCTGCTTCGTCAGAGGAAAAGTCGAAGCCGACGACTGCCCCGAAGAAGGCGTATATCGAAACAACGTCGCCGCCGGCTTCGTCTGTTGCTGCTGCTGCTGTTGCGACGAAGGAAGTGACGACGGCGGCGACGGCGAAGGCTGCTGAACGCCGCCAGTTGACAACGGCGGTTTAGCTGAGATGTGAGCCGTAACAGTCGCTGGACGAGACGACGACGACGACGACGACGGCGATGACGCGGTCGTCGCTACAGTCGTCGCTGTTGCCGTCGCTTTGGTCGCACTCGCACCAAGCCCTCCAGAAGAAAGTATCTGCTTCAGGGGTGCTACCATCGACGACGACGTGCCCACTCTCGCAGCAGTTGGATCCGGTTTGGATTTCTTTGCCGATTCCGTCGACGATGATTTGGGTTGCACCCACGGCGTCGCCGTCGCCTTCGAACCGTATTTCGTCGAATTCGACGGCGGTCGACCGCGACGACGACGAGTCAAACGACGCTGGTCGTCGCTCGACTCCACGTCGATGGCGTCTCGATAGGGGGCAGAGGTCAACGTTTGACAAAGGAACTCGCTGATTTCTTCCTGCATAAGATAAAATAAAGGAAGCTTTACCGTGATCGCGATAGTTCATACCTGTAGGCACTTGTCTATCATGCTCTGAGTGACCGCTTCCGACTTTTTCCTTTCCCACGACATGCGCAACTGCATTGAAGTCAAACTGAGAAGAGACGAAGAACACCGTTTTTCATTGCCTTACGTAATCATCGGCTCCTTCAACGACGGTCATGCTCGTGTCGGCCTGCATCTTGTCGCGAAAGTACTATATACGAGGCAGGAGAAGTAACAAAACTTTCGTTTCACTCTTTCTCTCTCACGTCGAGACGAGATATATTGCAACACTTCGACTCGGATCCCAAAATAAACTGAACGGGAGACGTCACCATCATCAAAGAATTCCAGCACGTCTAGAGAAAAAAAACCGTCAGCTAAAAACTACGCTAAAGTCGGCGGAGCGCCTACTTCTTTCGTTGCTAGCGAAATTCCCTCAAAAGGATAGCCCAAACATATGACAGCATTTACGTCCTCTTTCGACGCAACCTGTAGCAGGCAAAGATAAACACAGAGAGATAAAGCGTGCATTTGACTTCTCACTTTGCACGCAATGAGAGCACCCGTGTCCCAACCAATAAGCACCACGGGCCTCGAATTAAAGTGTCCTTGCAACTGCAACAATACATAGTGAGTTATATGAGAGAACTAGCGCGCAACAAACAAGTACGCATACCTCTCGAACCTTCCGCTGCGTAGCTCCTACCAATTTCTCAACGCATTCGTCTATTCGAATATTGGCCCCAGCGTGATACAAGTCTCCGAATATGGTAACAGGAATGACTTTTCCTAAACAATAGGGTTCCCCAAACGGGGCAGCGCAACGACAGACGTCTAACCCAGAGTAGAGAGATGCGAGTGCCACGCTTTTGAACGTTTCGTCGACGACAACGTAAGACTTGGAGGAACGGAAGGAACGACGACGACGAATGGAGAACCCGGCAACTTTCTCTATAGAAAAAGAGGTTACAACAGTCGAACCCCCAAAATTCGTCGAACCTGTCTCCCGCCCGCTAATAGAGCTATCGCCGGATCCCAAGGTCTTTTCAACAGGAGACTCAGCGCTAAGCCGGCAGTTGGATTCGATGCAACAGAAGAGACCATCTTATCGACGAGACTGGGAGCCTAAAGCAAATCCTCGTCACATCGATTGTCCACCCAGCATCTTTTCCCTCTGTAGTACTTTCGTTCTGATGGCTTGAAGGATGTCGAGGTACGTGGCAAGTAGGGGCGTACTCAGACCGTTGGAAAACGTGCCATGCAGCCACTGACAAAGAGGCATGTCCTAGAAGGGGAAAAAAGATTCAAAAAATATATAATATCCCTTCACTACTCGAATCCTCACCCACGAAATATCAGCCAAAATTTTTCGAAATTTGACTGCCGACTTGTTCGTGTGCAAGCGTCTCATGACAGCTTCGTCTATGTGCTGCAAAGAAAAAATAATTTTGAAAAAATTCAAATAGAAGTGCGCCCGTTGCTCGCTCACATTCTCATAGGCGAGTCTCGCTAATTGGTCGCCTTCCAAGACTTCGACCGCTTTCCGAAACAGAGCGTGTTGTCTCGGCGTCCAATCATCTCTGTGCGAAAATCAATGAAAAAATAATGTTAATCCGCTATATATATATATATATATATATATCGACGTGTACTTCTTCATCTGCTCTTCCCATTTGTCGGCAGCGACGACGTTCGGTCGCACGACGTCGCTATACGTTTCGCACTCGTACATGAGACTTCGCATTTTGTGCTCGTCGAACGCTGGACGTCGGGACGTCGCTCCCGCCGGCGGTTCGTCGATTGCCTCCACGACGTCGATTTCGCCCTCGCTGCCGTCCTTTTCGCTTTCGTCGTCGTTCGACGGAGCGAGGCGCTTTCGACGCCTTTCGGCGAAGAGCGTGCGCTTCGGACGCGCGCGACTCGCTTCCGGATGACAGGACCACGACTTCGAGTACGAGTGCTCGCTCAGAACGGCGTCCATTTGGTATTCGCTGAGGAAATACGAGCTCAACGACATGACTTGGTCTGTTTCGGTCGACGCATGCGCGCTTAGGCGTGGTCAAGTTCGCTACTAAGCGCACGGATCCTAGGATCTTGACGACAGGTATCGCTCATGGAAAGAGGATCCGACCAGGTGCAGCGACTAGAAAAAGAACTGGCGAGCCTTCTAGATCAGACAGTAGGTTCTGATCATGTCGAGATAACGCGAGATCCCACGAGGTGAGTTTGCAGTGCAGTCATGCACTGTCACTGTCTCGCAACACCTTTTTGGTACCGTATCATGATATATCTATGTATCTATATGCTATTGTGTAGTAGTAGTAGCCGTCTTGAAGTTCCATATGAGAAGATAGATCTTTACCAATTCAATTGAATATCAAGATTACTTCTTAGTTTGTACCGCTACCTGCGTGCACGTGACTGGGATGTGAAGGCCGCACTTGATATGATTCAAGATAGCATCCTGTGGCGACAGAGGGAAAGGCCCGACCAGTGGACCTGCAAATGGTGCAGAGAGAAGACCGGATATCATGCAATGGTATTACCAGTATATGGCGGACTTGAAAGCATATATATCTTTTTCTCCTTAGCGTCAGGTCGGTCACGACGCCCTCGGCCGCGCCGTCTTCTACTCCTCCTTCATTCAAATGACGCTAACGGCGAGCTCGGCGTGCGCCGAGGACTCCGTTGCACACGTCGTCTATCTCCTCGAACAAGCCATTCGATCGATGGCAACCATTCCGAACGGATCCGACTCGTGCGTCTGGGTGATGGATTGCACGGGCATGTTTCTCGCCGCCTGCAGTCCGCGCGTCGCCTATCGCGTCAACCAGATCCTCTCTCACCACTACCCTGAACGACTGGCGCGCATACTCTGCGTCAACTCGGGATACATGATGCGCGGCGCGTTTGCCGCCATCAAGCATTTTCTCGCGCCGCGAACCGCCGCGAAAATGCGTTTTATGCCCGTGCCCATCACCAGGGAGTCGCTTCTAGACGAACACATGGGCGACGAGATGACCGAGTGGCTAATGGAGGAGATTCGTCTTAATGCCCAGCGGACGATCGGCGACTCGCAGCTGCGATTCTGGGAAAGACCGGCGGCAACGGAAAGCGTTCACGATCCTCGCGGCTCTGACGGCTACGTCAAACAATTCATTGCGACGTATCGTGGTTCCCTAAAAGGCGGGGATCCGAAAGGGGTGCACCATCCCCATCCGAATATCATCGAAGCCGTCACAGCTTGCAAGTAGCTGGGCCAAAGATTTTTACGCGTTTGGCGTTTTTTTTTTAAATTTATGACGGTACCTTCCTGTCTTTTTATTGGGTTCCTTTCGGTGAAGCAAATGCTTGTTGCCTCGGTTGCACGTCTCGTCGTCGTAGAGCATAGACCCGGTTGCCACGGGCACTGCTAACCGCTAATCAGAAATTAGTTCCATGTTAACGTTTATATGAGGCAGCCCGCGTTTAGGGAGCAACACTTTTCCTCTTACGGTAGTGCATACCACAATGGCTTTTCTTTCCATTAGCATCTGTCTGATCGTTATCTGTGCGTTTGACGTGAGCGCTTCTTCGTGTCGACTGTCTCCGTGCTGTAGCGACGGCTATGATGCCAACTGTCGCGCTGATGGACCGAACGGGGAGACCTGCTACTGCGACGGCGAGTGCCGACAGTGGGGCGACTGCTGCAACGATCGCGACGACGTATGCGTTGCCAGTACCTCGACGCCGCCTCCTGTCTGCCAATACACGGAGTGGGGCGCGTGGTCGAGATGCAGTCGAACGTGCGGCACCGGCGGTTATCGTCATCAGACGAGATCACTTCGTCCCCAGGGTTGCGACTCGTCGACACTGGGAACGATCGTGCTACGGGAGTCGCAACGATGCAACAGTGGGCCTTGTCCAGGTACCCATTGTTTTTTTAAGTTTCAAGTTTTTTGGAAGGTAATCATCTAATGATGACTCTGCTTTAGTCGATTGCGTCGAAAGTGAATGGGGTACGTGGTCAGCCTGTTCTCAAACTTGCGGCCCGTCTCAACGATCCCGACAACGAACTATCGTCGTGAGACCGGCCAATTCCGGTCGTCCCTGCGGTCCCCTCGCCCAAAGCTCACCTTGCCAACGAGCTCCGTGTCCGACAGGTACCAGCCGCCCCGACAAAAGAGCGAAGAGATTCTCATTCAATTTGTCTTCTATTAGACGCCAGTGGACAATGTCGAGACGCCGCCGACTCCATCGTCTATGACGAGTGCGGTCGAAGATGCGTTTGCGAAGGAGGCGAGTTGGTGCGATGCTGTCGCGTGCGAAAGGACATAACGTCGATGAGCCGAAGCGAGCGTCTGCGCTACATTCGAGCCTATAAGACAGCAGAAACGACGTACGAGAACCAATTTCGCGCCCTACTCAATCTTCATCGTACCAGTTTTTTCAACGGTATACACGACCGTCATCTCCTTCTTCCGTGGCACCGAGCCTACGTTCTCGAGCTCGAGAATCTCCTTCGCCGAGTCGACTGTCGCGTCACGCAGCCGTTCTGGGATTGGAGTCGCTACGCCGACGATCCGTGGAACGCGCCCGTATGGCAAGACGATCCCAGCTGGCTGGGATCGAACGGCGACGGGCGAAACGGTTGGGCGGTCGGCGACGGGCCGTTCAATTGCGCGCCTAGTGGCGACTGCATCACGGTGCGACGTCGCTTTCGTTCGTCTCGGACGCTGCCCAATTCGGAGGCCGTCGAACGCGTGCTCGCGTTGCGCGCCGACGATATCGACGAGTGGCAATGGCAAATGGAAGGAACGCTGCACAATCAGTTCCACTGCGCCGTCGGCGGCACCATGTGCACGACGGATTCGGCGGACGCGCCGGAATTCTATCTCCATCACGGCTACATCGACAAATTGTGGAACGCGTGGCAGAGACGAAGTGCCGATCGCTACGATCAATTTCGAACGGGATTCAATACGGGCGAAGTATTGGAAGGTTTGGGAACGACTATTCTAAGCGTTCTGAATGTGAGCCGCTTACCGAACGACGTGTGCATCGTCTACGACGAACCGCCGCAAGTCGCGCGACCGCGCGGAGGATTTCGATCGGCGACGGCGTGCCAGCCTCCCCTCGACGAGACTTTCTCGCTGTTTCGTCTCGACGAAACGGCAAGAGAGAAGATTATTGAAGCAAATAAAAGACTCTGTCGATCATGAGACTTCTTTTTAAGAGATTTGGGCCTCACTCTTGCGCGCATTTGACACCACGACAACCCCTAGATCCAGTTGATAAGAAAATAATTCGTTTTGCCTGCGAGAACGAGATTGTTTATAGCAAATCGACGTCATTAGACTCACCAGTTCTAAGTAAAGTAACCCCGTCTTGCGTGACGTAGCGCTCCGATATGAGTTCATTAGGATTGGCCAGCCGGACGTCGTTAACGTAGACGCCGTTCGCTCTAATAAGCCTCTTCGCTTCTCCTTAACGACAGAAGAAGAACCAGAGAAAAGTCACCGCGTCGCGCGACGCTGCATTAGTTATATAATTGACGCATCCTTACTCTTGCTCTCGACCGCTTTTACTTCCAACACGGCGTCCGACAAAGTCAATCCGACTTTTACCTTATCGCGAGGCACGTCGACGGATTTTATATAACGAAGGTTCTCTTTTAGATGAGAAGCGTCTAGAAACGATTTTTTGAAACTTCCTGTAATTTTACGTTTGCTCTCTCTACCTTTGACTTTTGAGTGGAATAAGACGCTCGTAAATTCTTCGGCTTTGCAAACTGCTTCATCTAAGGATGTCGACTATGTGCGCCGAGAAAAAAAACGTCGTTTTCTCTGGAGCCTTACGTCCGTGAACAAGACACGTCACTTCGGTAGCTAATCGCCTCTGGGCCAGCCTTTTCTCCGGCTCTTCCTTCATTTGTGCGCACAGGCTGATGATCGTGTGTAAAGAGCGCGTAATGCATCATTACCGAGTGCTTCTTCATCGTTTCTTCAATCTCGACGTGCGGAAGAAGAGTGAGAAAACTCAACAACCGTTTGACATCTTGATCCGAAGTCCTTAGAAAGTACTATACAGGAATGGAAGATGAACGCAATCAATGTTATAGAAAATCCTCTTCATTACCTGGTAAAAATCAAAGCAAGAGGTCTTCTCCGCCGACAGCCAAACGGCATTACCAGCACTCTTTCCAAACTTTTCCCCACTGGACGTTACCAGCAAGGGCAATGTGACTCCTTCTCGAGCAAACGTCCAACGCACAAGTTTGTTGTAAATAGTTTTTCTAACCTACCGTATGCTTGCTTGCCAACTGCTCGTCGTATCAACTCGCAGCCGGCTGTTATGTTGCCCCACTGATCACTACCCCCAATCTCAAAAACGAAAAAAGATCAAGTAAGCACAGAAGCTTGATTTTATTAGTTTTAGCTACCTGAACTAAACAGTTTTCAGATTGATACAAGTGAAGGAAATCGTAAGCCTGAAAGATTTGGTATGCGAATTCAGTAAAACTCATTCCTGCGCCACTCGAAAGCCGTTGCTGCACACTATATAATGTAAAGAGGAGACTACGATTCAAATTTCTTGACGGCAATTGCGCTACCTATCCCTGTTCAGCATCTGCTGAAGTCGAAAACGAGAGCCAACGGTTGTTATGAAACTAATAACGTTCTGATTTCGATACCAGCTGCTGTTTCTCAAAATCCTACACTGACACGATAAATGATATCCTTTTTGTTAGCAGACATATCTCGGACTTACTTGGGAGGATGCATTTGCTTGTGACGAGTCATTGCAGAATGATTGTCGAAAATTGTCGAAATACTTTTCTCGATGCAGTCGGCGTTACGTTCGATGACGTTCCGCTCGAGCTGCGCTCGTTCTTTCGTTCTCCCACTGGGATCTCCAACGAGTCCAGTCGCTTCCCCTACCTACAAATATGTGAGAAGACAAATGCGTGCACTTTCTATTCTATTCTACCACTGAAATCGTTCTGAAGCCCATCTCTCGAAATTGGAGTAAACCAACGATAGTGACAAGATTTCCAACTTGTAAGCTATTCGCTGTTGGATCAAAACCTGCGTAAACGGCCGCGTTTTCGTCGATCGAAGGACGCGCAGCACTCGTTTGGCCTTCCTTCTGTCTAGAAGAAGTTTTTAAAAGTGCTAGTGGGTGGCACGTCTGCTTTATTACCCTGTCAGTCCATAGAGAAGACCTCGCCGCTCAAGAGCGGCGATCGCCGTAAAGAAGCGTGAAGACATGTATGATAAAGTCACGTGACATAGTAAAAGGGAAATCGGGTATATTTTCTCGAGCCTACAACAAAGCCGGCAAATTATTCGTTCTGCATCACTTCTGTACTTTCTGTGACAAATTAATTTTATCGCCAAGGCTCAACGCCATTCCCTGCGGCAAATTCAAAATAACGAATCATCTCGATTCAAGAAAACTCACCTGGCTTTTTGCCCTGATTCGAATGTGCCCAGTCACCGGCGCACCTTCGGCCCCTTTTTCAATACTCAAGTTGGCCAGTGCATCTTCACCAAATATGCTTCTAGCATAAAGATTCGCAGCCATAAAACCACAGTCACCGGAGAGCGCCTGAAAAACAAATCCCCACAAGAACACGTATTTAAACGGTCTCTCTACCTCTTCTGGTGTCAGACACTGCATGTTTGTGCACTTGAGTAGATGCTTTAAATATTCTTGCATACCGGTAATATTCGTGGAAACGGTGACCTGTAACAGATGTTCCAACTTTAGAAAACTTTGCAACCTTTCTCTTGCCTTGTTCTCCCATTCGAACTCGGCCCACATTTTTCGAAATTCCGAGTCCGAGCAATGTGCCGGAACGATGTAGTCCATGATGTCAATGTGAATGTCGTTGAGAATGACGCAATTTCGATCTGACTGTCCACCGGAAACATCATAAACTAAAAGAAAAAAAAAGGTAACAGTACGAAAACTGCGAATTCTTCAAAAGAAAAACCGATGTTCCCGAAGATGATCCCATTTTCCGTCGAAGCCACTTTGACGCTAGCCTAATAAAAGGATTCAGTAATTCAACCTAGCCGACTCTTCTCTATAACAAACCTTGATGTTGCAGAAGTCGTGAGGCCCAAGAGTAAGAGGCATCGGTTTTTCAACCAATTTCAAATCCCCTGAACGCGCCAATGAAAGAGGACAGAGTCCCAACAAAATCGGTCGCTCCTACCAAGCGTGGCTAGCTCAACGGTCAATCCCTGCAGCGTGTCCGTCGTCTGGTTGACCACGAGAACGTCGAGGATGATATCAAACTGATTGACGTGCACGTAGGCTTCGGCGTAGACGGGATCGCTGAACCCAGTCAATTGGTGAACCTTCGAGACGCAAAATTACACCGTCATTTCTTCTTATCAATCATAGGGAATACAGAACCTTGTTCAGCTGAGATTTCGATGATACCGTATCCGTTTTCTTGGGTGCGGTGCCAACAGCTTGAAGCAAACTTGCCTCGAATTGATTCTAGAAAGACGACGATAATTGCTGGGGGAACATCAACGTCATGATCATGACAACACACCTCGGTTGTTCCTCCGTCCTGCTTGGGCACCAGTTGCACAAAAGAAATGGGATCGTCGGCTTCTTCGTTCATAAACGCTTTTCTCCGTTCGGCAGCCTGCGCGCGTACGTTCTTTGCCACTTATCTAGTCATTTCACTTTTCCCAAACCTTGGATACTTTGGGTCTTTCTTCCTTGACAGCGAGCATCATCGACAACGAGCTTCGGCACTGCCTGTTGAACACTTCGATCATAAAGGGCGATCGATCGCACATGACGCGAATGCACAGCATCAACTGATCCAAATCGTCGTCAGCAATCGGCTACAAATAACCCATGGCACACGCGAAAAGGAGAAGACGCGTCCGTGGCCGACCTGTTTGGGCAGCCCCGACTTTCCCAGATGAATCATGCTGGATACAATAAGCATACTTTCGCCGCAGAACGCCTTTTCGGAGAAGAATTATACGTATACACTCAAGTCATCATTTGGTCTTACGTTTTGCTTGGCTGGATCAGGTACGAGAGACAAAAATCTGAGCGCCAGCTTGGTAAGCGTCGATCCCAAAACGGAGCCAACGTAGAAATCGCCGTCCAAAAGGTAGCCGCGCAGAATCGGTCTAATAAACGCTTACGAGCACTGCAAGATTTCATCGTGGTGCAGTGATACCTCTTCTCGGCTGCTCCCTTCTTGGACGCTTTCGCCGTGTAGGCGCTTTGCGTCGCGTACGTGCCGTCCGCTGTGACGAGCATTCGACCGGACGTCGACGAAGACGACGACGACGGCGCTTCTGAAGAAGAAGAAAGTGTTGCTGAAAGGAAGTCGATGCTTTTTATGATTAGTCTCACCGTCGCTTTCTTCGACCGCAGCTGCTTTCCTCAACTCAGAATCAACCATCGGAACCTGAGAAAGGGTCAATGCTGAAGAATTACGAGGAACTTTTCTGCCTGTTTACGTACCTCTCCCACCGCCTTTTTGATTTCGTCCATGAAGTGCCGAATTTCCGGCACTGTGACGCAGTATTCGCCCAAAATCCACATGGTCGCTTGATGAATCCTGTTTATCGTCATCACAGAAGGTGGTAAAATAAAAAAGGATAGCTCACACGATACCTTTGCGATTTGATTCTGTGAAATTCGTCGAGAAGACGATTGACGATCGTCGGTCGTAGAGAATCCGATTTCTGAATCGCTTCCCTGACGAAGACGAGGACGTCGGCCGCCGCATCTTCGTTCGTGTCGCTGAGAAACTCCAGCAACACGGGTATGACCGACGGCGCAACGTCGGGAAATTTGATACTGCACGAGTGAAGAGTACGAACCAAGAGCTACGGGAAAAAAAAGGACTATATAGGCTCCGTACTAGTTCCTTCCTCGTTCTCTTTCTTACCTGTCTGTAGGATCCAACGTCGTCTCGCTGACCAGCCTCGTTCGTAGTGTTAGACACTTCCTTTTTAAGAACTAGTACAACCTGAAAACGACTTTTTTTGCGAACAGGAAAGGACGGCTCTAATTTTTTGCGTCACCTCTTCGATGTTTCTCGACGAAATCAGATCTAAAACGAGATCTAAACATTTGCTTCTCACTTCGAGATCGGTCGAAGACAAAACGCGAAGGATGTCCATAACGAGGTCCTAGTCAAAAGTAGAGTAGAGGAGACGGCAATCGAACAAGGGTGCAAGCCCACTTGCAAGACTCGTTCGTGCGACGGATTCTCTCTCAACTCGATCAGCCTATCCAAAACAATCAGCTTCACGTTATTGTCGCTTTCCTTCACAATAAGATCCACGTAGCAAATAGAAGCAGCCTGGAAAGACATAACGTTGTCAAGGCAACGAGAGAGAAAAGAAACGAGTGCAGCGAACCTTCACTGCCGCAGGAGCCGAAGAGAGCGTGACCAAAGTCCCAGCTGCCTCATATCTCACAGCCGACGAAGACGAATTGAGGAGATTGTAAATACAGCGTATAAAGCGAACCCTCTCCGACGGATTAGCAAAGCAAACCTAAGAATACAAATTAAGGTGCCCCTCCTTCAGGTATTCCTCTTCTCGCCTTGTAAACTAATTCCACTATGACGAGTTGGAGAATGTCGTTGAACGTGTGAACTTGGTCGATGCACGTGCTCAGATAGTCGAGCGCTCGCTCCTGATCGACGTGAATGAGCATCATAAAAGCGTTTCGCTTGCAAGAGGCGTCCTGCTCCTTCTCGAGAAAATCCTGCATCAACTCGGGAGCGTCGGATATCAGATAGTCAAAACTCCTAAATAACACCAATAATGAATTAGTATTGAATTTAATCGATTTCTCACTTGTATATAGTGTAGATGGCCAGAACAGCGTTTCGTCTAACGTAGGCGTGACGGTGCTCGAGACACTGGCGAATGGCCGGCATCAGGGGCTCAAGCAGCTCCGGTTCCTATGTAACGCATCACTTCACAGGTTCCGAACCTATAGATCTCACTGCCCCATTACTTTGAGTTTGCACAGGAAACGTAGAGTCGATCCACGGATGTATTCATTGGGATGTTGAAGGTCCTAGAAAACGAGTGACCATTTCTCTCTCTCTCTCTGTCTCTCTTCGCCTTTCTCACTCGTCTATAGGCGTCGCAGACTAGGATCATTTCGTGGAGGAGTTTTCCGTCCGGCTGCGTTTTCGGGACAATTTCGAAGAAGACGAGAAGCAATTTCTTCATGAGATGATCGTCGGTCGGCATCGCGTATTGGATCATGGGCATTAGAAGTCCCGGCATCTTTTCGCCGTTCAGGATCATTTGTATGATCGTTTTCACTGTCGCGATGCGCGTCGACGTGTCGCCTTTCTCTACGGGGGAAAGAGCGGAATATGGAGATCTCCTTCTGAGGGGGCCCCTCCACGTACGAAGATCTTGACGCAGCTGCATTTCGTTCGGCGTCTCCGAATCGTCGGAGACGTTGAGAAGAGTGTAGCAAGCCTGTTCCGCGGCAGTCATTGCGAGACGACGCCCGAGACTCGCGAGAGGAGAACACGTGACGTGTGACGTGGCAGTGTACACAAAAAAACAGCGTCTTCCTTTAGCGCACTTGAGTTCGCAAAAAAAGCGATAAACATTTTAATCACATTCAAAATCGTGCTTTGTTCTATTCCAACGTTTTTAGCACCGTTTTATTTGATCTTGATTTACATTTGCCGAACCATCTATTTGCTTGATTTCATTTTCGCCCTCTTTCTCGCTATTGCGGCTTCAACGGCTCGCAACTCCTCAAGAAGACGCTGCTTTCGAAGTGAAGCTTCTTCAGACTTGCCATCATCGGCAGTGGCCGTTGCAGGAGCAGACACGCTGTCTGGACTTCTGGGGGGAGAGTGCGAATCATCTGCAACAGAAGCAGCAGCAGTGACGCCGCCAAGCAGCCGCCTCTTTCCAACCAGCTTGAACGATATGCCCTAAAAAACAATTGACGGATTACGCATATCTTCGATCTCCCATCGACTTACTGATTTCGGCTGAGAACGCTTCTTCGATTCAGCCGAACTGATAGGGCTTACATCGCGCTTCACATTCGGCGACACAGGCGACACGCAAGGCTGATAAGACGAAGGGTCGTCGCCGTCGCCGTTCTTAGCCGAGAGCGGTGCTTCAGAAGACGACGACGATGACGACGACGAAGACGAAGAGCTAAACAAGACTATTGATATTGAATTCGTAGCCAGCGACGACTCGATCACCTGCTCCGACTTCTCCTCGACTTCCCACGTCTCTCGGCATCCTGTTGCTGTTGCCGTTCGTCTCTTTCATCGACGGTACCTCGCCGCTTCGCTTCTTGACCCGGACTGCGCCAATCCCTCGATCTCGACTTCGATTCGCCGCCGCTAGGGGAAGAACGATCGCGATTTCTCTCTCTATCGCGATTCCTTTCTCTCTGTCGCTCTCGCTCGCGATCCCTTTCTCTTTCGCGTTCACGCTCGCGTTCGCGTTCCCGTTCCCGGTCGCGTTCTCGATCACGCGATCGAGATCGTGTGCGTCGTCCGTCGCGTCGAGATCTCGGGCTCGGTGATCGCACGCGTCTAGACGCGTACACTAAAAATCATATGATTCATCCCCAACGACGTTTCCTCAAACCTTCTAGGACTAGACTCCTTCCGTCTCTTGTAATCTCGATCCTAAGAAAAGATGACATTGGGTATCAAGATGATTCGTTTTTCTACACCGTTACCTTTGATCGTGACCTAGATCTCGATCGAGACCTACCGCGTTTATAAGTTCTAGACCTAAAGAACTCTCTCATCTAGCGTTACGCCCTTGTGTAAAGACCCCCTAACCTGTAGTCTCTGTCTCTGTCCCGGTCTCTGTCCCTATCTCTGTCTCTGTCTCGTTCTGTTTCCCAATCTCGTCCTCTGTCTTGATCGCGCTGCAGAGGCGATCTTTCTCTACGCAGTGATGGAACTCTCGCTCGTCGTCGCGACGAAGGCGACGGTGACCGTCGCCACGGATCCTTCCACTCGTCCGGCTGCTGGTGACTCCACGAGGACGGAGGATCGTCTCGTCGACGTAAACTTCCGCCGCCATCGCGACGCGACGGCGACGCACTTCGACTTCCCGCCGCGTATCGCCTTCGATTTCTTTGCGGACTTCTGCTTCTAGATCGGCTCCTAGGTGAGAGTTCTCTAAAAAAAGTCAAAATGTGCTTAGATTAGCCTACTCGGATGATAAGGATCGCCGGCGATGTTTCCGATGGTGATCATCGTCGTCACTAAGCGGACCAGATCCATCTCCACCAAATCGTTCCTGCTTTTTTGCCTTTAGGACCTACAGTGCCATAGTTTAGTGATCACTTCACAGTACAATAAAATGCAAGATTGTGATCTGATCATGCGAGCGTTATGTGCTTCGAGCTTTTTCTAATTTTGAGCGACAGGTGTTTATGATGGCACCCTTTATGCAAGTGCACGAATGTCTGTCTGTTCATCTGGAGGGTTTTGGTACAATGAATAGAAAGAAGCAAAAGCTCCCGTCTTTATTGTACGAGAACTTACTGCCATCTAATACTTTTCTGTGATACCAATAGTATTGATTACCTTGACATTTTTCATTCCTCTTTCCCAAGCCGATTCCTCCTTTTTAACAGGCCCATGATATCCAGGACCAGGAGGATAAGGATGCATGTCTGAAACCCAATGCGGCGGCGGTGGCGCCCGAGACATCATAGCGTACGGATGAGCCAAGTCTACAATAAGTGAAAGAATACAAGAAACGAAAGAGCAAAGGATCTACTGCATCACCTGACTGAAGATAGGAATGATGGCTTTCTGGAGTAAGATCAGAGATAGAAGGCGTCACGGATGAATTCAATGAAACTTTTTTCTCCGTCTTACCTCGTCCTCCGCTCTTATACGTTTTTATCATTTTCTTTGCTGGAACATTATCGTCCGCCTTATCCTTCACCTCCCCTTCTTCCAAATCCTCCTAGAAATACAATTAGCAGCGTAGACGTTTCCTACTCAAAAAAGTCTGACGTCATCTTCTAATTCTCCGTCTTCCAAGTCCGATTTCACTTCTCCGTCGCATTCACCCTCTTCCGCCGCGCCCATTTCTTCGTCCTTTTCTTTTTCTTCCGCATTCTCAATTGGCGGTGGCGGCGGTTTACCGCCATCGTCTATTTCCTCCTCGTAATCGAGCTCGCCTTCTTCTTCCATTCCTGTCGACCCGAAAGGTCCTGGCTCGGCGGCAGCAGAAGAAGAAGCATCCATTCCAACGCTCTGTCTACTAAAGACCGCCTAGGAAACGGTCGTTATCTAAACGGTTTAGCCACGCGTTCTTCTTAGGGACCCCACACATGACAACATCTTTCTATTTCCTTAATGCTACTCGCGTTCGATCATACAAAAAAGAAAGACAGAGAATAGCAAGATTCTGTACCTTTTCGTCGAAGATCGCTCACCTGGCTCGCGTGCGTTAGCATCGTTTCTTTCCTTTGCCCTGTTTGCGCATGCGACTTGGGCGCCCAATTTTAACTATACGTATTGACTAAACATTTTTTATTGATCACCAAGTGTTGACCATTATTCACGTGTACAGCGCTACTGCGTACTTAAACCTGAGCCGTACATTCATATGGCATACTATCTTCAATTACTGTACTTCTTAGTTACAAGATCGGCCATCACGTCCTTCGTGCACAGAATATAAGACTACTTTATAGAACTCGAAGGATACGTGCATGTGTAGCAACGTGAAATTTATGACGTCACTCACACTATGTAAATAGCGCATTTTAGTGAACACTCACTAAAATACCGCAGCGTACAGTAAGCGATGGGAAGCTACGACGTCTTTATTCAATAAAGAAAAGAGAAATAAAAATTTTCAGGTCTGGCGCTAGCGACGGGTTACAAAGGCTTAACTAAGTTAAGCCGCTGCGCTTCCTACGCCTCTGCAATAAGCCTTCGCGCGCTATAAGTACGCCTCCTTTCTTCCGAGCTATGTGTTAGCAACTTGCGAGGCATGCGGATCGCTTACCGTAAGCTCCCTTTACTAAATGCTATATATAAGGTAACTGAACACTGACTAGGCCTACTTGTAGTCGCTGCTCTTCTAACAACGCTAGCACTTCTTTACTTCTTCAAGTTCACGTATCATTTTCGAGATGGCCTCCCTCGCCGCATCTCTAAACCTGCTACTGCTGCCTATCAAACGGTCGCCGCAGTGACGAAATCTCTCGTACCGGTAGTAATTAGCGACGCCGGGACAACGACTATTGAGCTTGAGGATCTCTCCGTATCGGCGAATCGAGTCGGACGTCGCTTTCGCGAAAGAAAAAAATGGGTTGAAAACGCATGCAAACGGTTTCGGTCGGAAACGCAACTTCAACGCAAATTTCCTAAGCCGTCTATTCGCCGTCAAATGATTGTTGACGACAAGCATAAACTGATCTACTGTGAAGTACAAAAAGCGGGCTGTACGTCGTGGAAATCGCTCATTTTAGTACTGACCGGTAAAGCTCCCAATCTTGAGAGTATTGGGCAGTACAAGGTACACATTAGGGAAAAGTACACTACACTGGCAAAATCTGATAATTCGACTCAGCTGGATGAAAAACTACGCACCTATACGAAGGTCATGGTGCACAGGGAGCCGCTCGATCGACTAATGTCGGCCTATACGAGTAAATTCGTTACAGCTGTACCAGGAATTTTTCGGACTATAGGAGAGCAAATACTGCGTGAACGAGGTGGTCTGAGCGAGCAGAAGATCGAGACTGGCCGAGGGGTACGATTCGACGAGTTCGCTTCCTACGTTGCAAAGTATGCTGCGCGTCCCTCTAGCGAAAACGTTCATTGGCGGCCAGCTTCAACTTTGTGCGAGCCATGTGTCGTGCACTACGATTTTTATGCGTCGACCGATACGCTTGATGAAGATACCAAGTATATATTGAATGCTATTGGGGCGCCTACGGACCTACGAGTACCCCACAAAAATCCGGCGTTTTCATCGAGGCCGAAATTTAGAGAGAGCTTTAGGAGCTTGAGTGCGGAGGTACTAGGCAAACTGCTAGACTTATACAAGCTCGACTACCTGCTATTCAACTATAGTATGCCAACTGTAAGCATGTTGAAAGCCGGGTGAGCCGAAATACATTGCATGCAGTGACTGTTTTTACCTAGCAGTACTAGCTGCATATTAGCGTATGTTTTACGGTAGCGTTTTCTCTGTCTTGGTTTCTCATTGCAGTCTTGCACTGTACTCGATCGCTAAATCACGTTTCGCCGCGAACTGCTAGGGATCGGAAATGGGCGGGGCGAAAGCTATGACGGTCAAGGCTATTTAGCTCTTGGCAAAGATTTTTGAGAATCTTAATCCAGGGGAAACATAATGTTTACCCTCCCCTATCGCGTTTTCTTACTTTGTCTTTGAAAACGCCTTCGGGGCCCTTCGAATTCTGCTTTTGATTTCAAGTTGCACGCCCCCCCTCGGCCCTCCGCACCGTTACTCAATTCTTTTCGGATTCCGTTTTCTATTACCATTTTGGCAAAGAACGAAACGCGGAGTGATGGTGTCAACAATTGCTTGAAATATGCCGCGTCTAAATTGTCGACAATACGGAAAAAGCACCCCAAAAATGCGGAGAATTGTACGCCACTGACTTGCTGCCCCAGGTAAATCCCCCGCACCGTGACTCAAGCAATTGTCGACACCGTCACACGCCGGCTGGTGCCGTTTTTTGCCACCAAAGCAATAGAAAGCGGAATTGTCACATCTAAGAAAGAATATAAGTAGAGCTGGGCAAAGCCACAGTCAATCAACCTCAGTCGTTCATCGGCGGCCTCTTCGAAATCTGCTATCTTTCAAATACTCTCGCCAAGTCGCTCTTCACTATGTTCATTGCAATTCTTCTCATCGTAGGTGTCTGCACACTAACAAACGGCTACACTGGAATCATTGTGCGTCACAGCCAATCGAGACACGCTCCCTCGTGTCCTTACGGCTACACCCAGCTATGGACTGGTTACAGTTATGGAGGAAACGTTCCAAATGCAGGAAATGGAAACGGACAAGACCTTTCCAGCCCTGGATCATGTCTCAAGAACTTCTATCCTAATGCAGCAGCATTATGTTATGGATCCAACACTTGTGATCACTGGCACAGAGGCGATTATAGCGCATGGCTATGGGGACGAGACAACAAGCATCCAAGTCGTTGTGCCGTCTGTGAGGGCCCGTATACTCATATTACTGTTCATAGCCAGTCAACGTCCTATCCGTCATGTCCAAGTGAATGGAGAAGTGCTTGGTCTGGATACAGTTTCGTTGAGGTTAGCACAAATCAATCAAAATTCCATACGTATACTATTTTCTTTTTTCTGTTCTTTTCAGTTTTCACGTCATTCCACAGCAGGAGGTGCCGTTGATCTTGGCAAAAGCGGATCTTGCCTGCGTTACCACGAATCTAATCCCTTCTTGGAATGTCGCAGCAGCAATTGCTATCGAATAACGGGCGATGACAAGTCCTACTGGCTATCCACAAGATACTTTGACGAGGGTCCAAGACACAGCTCCAACAGATATGGAACAATAAGCCGATGCAGAGTCTGCTACAAATAACTCCTTTAGTCCCGAAGCTTCGTCTGTCTGTTTTGCTTTTATCTGTTTGATCATTCTTCTATACAAATAAAGCGAGATTATTTGTCAGTTGAACGGGTCCCAGCAGTTGTGATCATTACCATTACGACGATCATAGCGCATGGCTATGGGCACGAGACAACAAGCATCTGAGTCGTTGTACCGTCTGTGAGGGACCATATCCCACATTGTTGTTCATAGCCAGTCACCAACGTATCCGTCATGTCCAAGTGGATGGAGAAGTGCTTGGTCTGGATACAGTTTCGTTGAGGTCAGCACAAATCAAAATTCGCCCATATTCCATACATAGTATATGTAGTATACTATGTAGTACTATTTCTTTTTTCTCTTCTATTTAGTTTTCACCTCATCCCTCAGTGGGATCTTCCGTTGATCTTGGCAAAAGCGGATCGTGCCTGCGTTACCATGAATCTATCCCCTTTTTGGAATGCTACAACAACCATTGTAGTATAGTAACAGGCGATGACAAGTCCTACTGGCTATCCACAAGATACTTTGACGAGGCTCCAAGACATGGCTACAGCAGACTTGGAACAATAAGCCGATGCAAAGTCTGCTACAAATGAGCAGCGCTACGACGCGTGCTCCACGCCATTCAAGATCTAAAACTCTGTAAGAGAACGACCGTCGTTGTTACAGGTAGAAATCACCACACAGTATGGATACTACAAATAGCTACTAGTCTGTTAGGCGTAGTTATGCAATATGGGCGACACAAGTATTTCATTACACGACGTACTACGTAGGAGTGCGATCGAGGTAAGCGCTTAGGGTCTGACTACCGAGACTATGTAAGAAACCGCTTTAGTAGTGTTTTGTGTTTTTTTCCTTTTGCTGTGGAGTACTAAGTGTATGAAATAAACGAATCTGGATGAAGAAGTTACGGTGCCGTGCTAGCCGGTCATGTATATTGACCGGTACTATACATGACCAGTACTACAAGTTCTAGTAGCTGGCCTCAAAGCTTTGAGGTTTTTTCTAATTCTGGTACCCTATATGCAAGCGCATGAATGTCTGTCTGTTTATTAGGGTTATAGGGGTTTGGGTCAAACAAATAGAAAGGAGCAAAAGCGTCCGTCTTTATTGTATAAGAACTTACTGCCATCTAATCTTTTTCTGGTGATACCAATAACATTGATTACCTTGACATTTTCATTTCTCTTTCCCAAGCCGATTTCCTTTTCACAGACCCATGATATCCAGGACCAGGAGGATAAGGATGCATGTCTGAAACCCAATGTGGCGGCGGTGGAGCCCGAGACATTATAGCGTACGGATGAGTCCTATAAGTGAAAAAATATAAGAAACAAAAGAGCAAAGGATCTACTGCATCACCTGACTGAAGATAGGGATGATGGCCTTCTGAAAGAAGACCAGAGATAGAAGACGTCACAGATGAATTCAATGACACTTCTCAGTCTTACCTCATCCTCCGCTCTTATACGTTTTTATCATTTTCTTTGCTGGAACATTATCGTCCGCCTTATCCTCTTCACCTTCCAAATCCTCCTAGAAATACATTTAGCAGTGTAGAAGTTTCTTACTCAAAAAAAAGTCTGACGTCATCTTCTAATTCTCCGTCTTCCAAGTCCGATTTCACTTCTCCATCGCATTCGTCCTCTTCCGCCGCGCCCATTTTTTCGTCTTTTTCTTTTTCTTCTTCTTCCGCATTCTCAATTGGCGGTGGCGGCGATTTACCGCCATCGTCTATTTCCTCCTCGTAATCGAGCTCGCCTTCCATTCCCGTCGACCCGAAAGGTTCTGGCTCGGCGGCAGCAGAAGAAAAAGCGGAAAAGCATTCATTCCAACACTCTGTCTACTAAAGACCGCCTAGGAAACGGTCGTTATCTAAACGGTTTAGCCACGCGTTCTTCTTAGGGTCCCCACACATGACAACATCTTTCTATTTCCTTAATGCTACTCGCGTTCGATCATACAAAAAAGAACGACAGAGAATAGCGAGATTCTGTACTGTCTACCTTTTCGTCGAAGATCGCTCACCTGACTCGCGTGCGTTAGCATCGTTTCTTTTCTTTGCCTTCCTTTGCCCTGTTTGGCCATATATATGGTTTGGCCATAGATATGGTTTGTCTCTGGTTTGGCCGCCCTGTTTGCGCATGCGACTTGGGCGCCCAATTTTAACAATATTGACTACACTAAACATTTGATCACAAAGTGTTGACCATTATTCACGTGTACAGCGCTAGGCGCTAAACCTGAGCCGTACATTCAAGTGCTGTACTTCTTACTACAAGATCAGCCATCTGCGTCCGTGCCTTTAGGGTAGACTTTGTATCACACCACTGCTGTCGTGGACGAAGTAAAAAGGATCGGAGAGTTTATCACGTAGCCTCGGTTCCAGACCCTCTCTCCCCCATCGGTAACATCCGGGGGAGAGAGGGCCTGGACATCGTGCACGGAATGTAACTACTTTATAGAACTCGAAGGATACGTGCATGTGTAGCAACGTGAAATTTATGACGTCACACTATGTAAATAGCGCATTTTAGTGCCGCTGCGTACGGTAAGCGATATGGGAAGCTGCGCATCTGCCTAGATACGTAGATACCGGGGATACCGGTTATACCGGTGCATCAAGCCAGGCCCTGCGCGCGTGACCTGGTGGCTTGTGCATAGGCAGGCATATAGGTAGTGGCATAGGTATGCATGCAAGCCTTCGCGCTAATTAGTTGGCAAAGAACGACACTAGCCGGCGGCGTGTCGGTGTCGACAATTGCTTGAAATGCCGCGTCTAAAGAGTAAAATACAAAAAGCTCCCAAAAATGCGGAGAATTGTACACCACCACTGACTTGCTGACAGGAAGCGGCCGGCGGTCGAATTCTGCCTTTCACTTCAAGTTACGGAGTAGTGCACGAGGTCTTGAGAAACGCCCAGGTAAGATGTAAATTGTTATTGTAAATTGTTATTGTTTAATGACGTAATTACCGCGTTTAAATGCAATGCGGAAAAAGCGCTACGAATGAGGAGAATTGTCAATCCGAACCATTTTTGCCAGACCACTGAGTAAAGAATTCAAAGCGGCTTCAAATTCTACCTCTAACTCAGTTACTCTTCAAGTTGCTGAGCATGTTAGCTCTTCAGAAAAAAATAATGAGAAACGCCCTAGGTAAATCCCCGACTCAAGCAACTGTCAACACCCTCACGCCACTGGCAGCTGGCGCCGTTTTTTACCAACAGGCAATAAAAGACGGAATTGCCGCATCCAGAAAGAATATAAGTAGAGCTGAGAGCCACATGCAGTCAATCAACTCAGTCGTTCATCGGCAGCCTCTTCGAAATCTGCTATCTTTCAAATACTCTCGCCAAGTCGCTTTTCACC
Source organism: Oscarella lobularis (assembly GCF_947507565.1). Classification (NCBI taxonomy): domain Eukaryota; kingdom Metazoa; phylum Porifera; class Homoscleromorpha; order Homosclerophorida; family Oscarellidae; genus Oscarella; species Oscarella lobularis. The sequence goes on along the minus strand of NC_089177.1, from coordinate 2,223,441 downwards.
ATGTTCATTGCAATTCTTCTCGTCTTCGGTGTCTGCACACTGACAAACGGTTACACTGGAATCATTGTGCGACACAGCCAATCAAGATACACTCCCTCGTGTCCTAATGGCTACAGCCAGCTATGGACTGGTTACAGTTATGGAGGAAACGCTCCAGTTGACGGAAGCGGAAACGGACAAGATCTTTCTAGCCCTGGATCATGTCTCAAGAACTTCTATCCTAATACAGCAGCAAAATGCTACGGATCCAGCTAGCACTTGTGATCATTACCAATCACGCGATTTTAGCGCATGGCTATGGGGGCGAGACAACAAGCATCCGAGTCGTTGCGCCGTCTGTGAGGGACCCTATACTCATATTGTTGTTCATAGCCAGTCAACGTCCTATCCGTCATGTCCAAGTGGATGGAGAAGTGCTTGGTCTGGATACAGTTACGTTCAGGTTAGCAGAAATCAATCAAAATCCACTCACATACTATTTCTTTATCTCTTCTATTCAGTTTTCATTCCATGATACAGTGGGAAGTGCCGTTGATCTTGGCAAAAGCGGATCATGCTTGCGTTATCATGAATCCGCTCCCTTCTTGGAATGCTACAACAGCTATTGTGGTCATAAAACGCCCTATGAAAAGTCCTATTGGCTATCCACAAGATACTTTGACGAGCGTGCAAGACACGGCTACGACAGATATGGAACAATAAGCCGATGCAGAGTCTGCTACAAATAGCCAAACTCAGAAACATTGTCTGTGCTGTGTTTTTGTTTTGCGCCTTGATCTGTACCCAGCCTTGTGTTGTCTGTACCATAGATATACTACTCTCTGTCCAGCCTGAGTTGGCCGCCGGATGATGATAATGAGGGGGCGTGTAACATATTGCAGCACCCCTAAAACTTGTAGATATCAACGCGAAAATATTCTACAACAATTCCCATCGTTCTGCGCTTTCGAACAAGGTAAGAACGGCGCGTGTACGCCTAAGGATAGAGATTTTATTAGCACTTTCTGATCGGCCAACTCAGGCTGGACAGAGAGTAGTATCTATGTCTGTCCTTGTATTGACGTCACAGGCCTGCTGCGCACACTCCAGCCCTTCATCACAACGCGATGCTTTCACCGCGAGTCGTTTCACCCGGTTTTGGCCATCTATTGCGTTCGACGTCGATATGGCGCTCGACGGTAGTGCGTTCGATGCCGGCGACGACCGAAATCGCGTCGGAGGGGCCCCAATCGGGGGTACGTTGTCAAATCGTACCCTTCTCGAAAACTCCAAGAGCAACGTTGTCGCTCTTACGTAAGCCCACATAATCGCAAGGCGTACGCAAGTAAATGTCGACTAGGAACGGCTCAAATTCGGTGCGGTCACACGGACGTGCGCGTTCCCGACTTCTCCGAGTATCGTCGCGACAGCACGAAAGACAAAACGGCTCTCGCGACGGGCGACGTAAGTCGACGCGCGTTCACGTACACAATGGCAGCGGCGGGCGGCGCGGCGGCCGCCTACGTCGCGAAGAACGTCGTCGTCGACTTTCTCTCGACGATGGGCGCGTCGGCCGACGTGAAAGCGCTCTCCAAAGTCGAAGTCGACATATCGAATATCGTCGCCGGTAAAGCAGTCACGATTAAGTGGCGCGGCAAGCCCGTATTCGTACGTCATCGCACCGAGAACGAAATCGCGCGCGAACGCAGCATCGATATCAATACGCTACGCGATCCGCAGCACGACGAGGCGCGCGTTCAAAGGCCGGAGTGGTTGATTTTGTTGGGCGTGTGCACGCATCTAGGTTGCGTTCCCCTATCACATCAGGGCGACTTTGGCGGATATTTTTGCCCGTGCCACGGTTCCCATTATGATGCGTCCGGGCGCATTCGAAAGGGTCCGGCGCCGCTCAATTTGCCCGTTCCTGACCATAGTTTTCCGGAGGATAATGTCTTGGTCGTCGGTTGACGTTGATTTATTCTCTTGCATTCCTTTTTGTTTCTCTGTATATTGGTGTCCTTATGTATTCGTTCTGTGGAAATAAATATACTGTAGAGAAAGAGGTCCTTTGCGTTGTTTCTTTGTATAGCAGGTGTCATTTAGGTACAACAAGGCTGTTCCTTTATCATTGCTAGTTGACAATCGGCCCCCAGTTTCAGGGACTTCCTCTAGACGAGGTTCTCTTTTTGTTTTTTACTGGCTTACGAGTTTTAGCTTTTCCGGACAAAATGTCTTTATTGATAGGTGACGGCAGCGGCGCTAGTGCTGTTTTTTGCAACGCAATGATCCATCGATGACTCATACTTTCCTCTGCCGTCATTCTCGTCAGAGGCTCGAGAGTTAAAAGTCGATCAACGAAATCTTTAGCCGTACCAGAGACTCCTCGCCAAGGCTAAACATAGATATATCAGTATAGACAGGTTTTACTACTGTACATACTTGGGCATCGTAGTTGAAATCAGCCTTAATTATTCTTCGATACAAATTTTTCCTATTTCCATCGTCCTTGAACGGCATGAGCCCACTCAAGAGCACATAGACAATGACTCCGACAGCCCACATGTCGACGGCACGCGAATAGGCTTGCCGCAGAATAATCTCGGGTGCTATATACTCGGGCGTGCCGCACGTCGTCCTCATCCCGTCCTCGGACGATTCCGACGATTCCTTCGAACCGACGACGTGAGACAAACCGAAGTCGGTGATGACGACGCGCGAATCGCGTCCCGGGTGATAGTACAATATATTCTCCGGCTTCAAGTCCCGATGCGTGATACCGATCGAGTGCAGATATCGAACCCCGTCGACAATCATCCCCGTCACTTGACCGGCTTCGCGTTCGGGATAGCGACCGCCTTGAGCTAGAACCCGATCGAACAGCTCGCCGCCCGTCGCCAACTCCATGACCATGTAGACGCACTTGTTCGTGACGAACGCCTCGTACAGAACGATGACGTGCGGATGACGGACCTGCCGTAGTATCGTCAGTTCCGTCTTTATGCAGTCGAAACTGTCCTCGCGTATGTCGACGATTTTAATCGCGCGCGGTTCGCGCGTCGTCTTGTTCTCCGCTCGAACGACGGTCGAGAAGGAGCCGCGACCGATGAGAGCCTTGATGTCGTACTTACTCGTGACTCGATGGGAGAAGTGAGCGCCGACGGCGTGGGTACGCGCGCGCGGAGCGACGGATCGTACGGGCGCTCGCGAGCCGCTACCGACGTCGGTCAGCGCGCGAGAGCAACAGAGCGCTAGCGTCGACTCGGCGGAGTCCGACGTGGAACGACGCTTTCGCTCCACCGGCGTCGGGACGTCGCTTTCCGCATTTCCCATAGAATCCTTCCTCCTCGATCCCTCTGGATGGTCTTCTCCTGCGCGCCGCGGGCACGTATACGTATTATGAATGCGCATCTTTGGACGTGAAACATGTAAAAGAGTTGCAAACGCGTACTGCGGCGGGGACGTATACGACGACGTACGCGACTCGGTCTTATATTATAACATACGTGGAGCGTGCTTTGAAATTTATACGTTGTCTCTACCCCTTCGTTTTCTCTTCTAAACGATTTCAACGTACGCTACGAGGAGAAATAAAAGGATTGCGTCTTACTTCGGACTTGACGCCCGCGTCTATTTTCCACGCGCAGATCCGACCGTCTTCGCCTCCCGTGTAAAAGGGATTGAACTATCAGTTCTATATTTTTTTGCTACTTATTCAATTAGGCATGCGGTACCCTTTGATTCATTTTGAGGCATCGAATAACATCTGCGTGGCCTGACAATGATGCGAGTGCGGCGATCTGATCTCCATCGATTCCAAACAAAGACGCCGTACCACTGCGTTTTATGTAAACACGTAAATAGAGCGGTAGTCCCAGTGCTATAGTAACTTGCCGCTTGTCGCCCGCTAGGAGCATCAACTCCCCATTGTGACTATCAAATGAGCAATCCACGAGATAGTCAATCTTTTCTCCGTGCTGACTCTAGAAGAAAAGCACGCAAGGCTAACTTGATAAAGCGAGGCACTCTCTATAGAACCTGCACGTCTTCTCTAAATGAAGACAATTGAGCTAACCGATCCGCCTAAGTTGCCAGAAATAAATTTTCTCTATACTTGAATTTCTCTCTTATTTACCTCGTAGGCATGCCACGCACTGAAAGATTCTACGTGCGTAAGACAATAGATGCAATCCCAACCGGCGCCATAGAAACCAGCTCGATTCTGAAAACAAAATCAATGCATAACCAGCGCGTTAGCGACAACTTACTACAGACGATTCTGAATTGAAGACATTAACGAGAGCCTCTTCCTTATCAGATTCAGATAAGTCAAGCAAACACATCAATCCATCCTTATGTATATAAAGCTTGCATATCGGGGGAAACATTCTTTAGCTTACTGTAGACCCAGTAAGCAAGTGATTCTTCCTCGTGGGATGAAATTTGATCTATATACAATGTATATATAGAAAAATTGAACAAAACGTTTATGAAATTGGGGAGGGGGAGATACCTGCGTAATATCGTCCGAGTGAATTTCCTCAAACCCATAAAGAGGCGTCGAGTGTCTTACGTCCCTTTTGGAGCATACAATCAATTGACGGAGAGAATGTTTTCGTTCGAATTTAACAACCATATCAAAACGTAAGTATCTCCATCTTGTGCATCGGTTCCAGCTGCGAGGGTCTTTCCCTTGCAGTTCAAATCAAAGGCGTAAAAGCATCTTCGACCTCGAGCTAGGAAAACAACTAGAAGAAGAGTAAATTATATATCTTTGCCTGACGTTGGTATCTTAGACTGTAGAATCGGCTAACAGACGCCTCTCTGAGGTCCCAGCACCTAACGCCCCATGAAATCAAGTTCGGGTTTTAGTTGTGTTTTTCTTACTCAATGCAACCGTCATCTGAGGAGGAGAACACTAGCTGAGGATTTTCCGGGTGGAAACGCACGCCAGTAATGCGTTTTCGGTGCCCTGACGCTAAATCTGACAATGTCCGTGAACAATTAAAATAGATCTATGTGGAACCTTTTAGCGTTGATTTCACTTCGAGATTGCGTCGCGAAAATATTCGAACAACTCCGTTAGAACCTAAACAAAGTAGAAGCAAAAGAAAATAATAAGGAGGCAGGTGTTATTAGACCTGCTGCTGCTAAACTGTCGTCTTCACTAGAACACCAAAAAACAAAGGGTCAAGATCCCGATAATGCAACTGAAACATCTTACGCCGGTGCATCTATGTGCAATACGTAGGCATTGTCGCCAAAAGAGGCAAAAGCGACCGGCTGCAACGAATTCATGCAGAAACAGCCTAACGTGCTCTAAGGGCGGCGGCGCGACGCAAACGACGAAGAATGAGCCTCTGGGTGGACAAATACCGACCGAAAACTCTCGACAAATTGGATTATCACCGAGACCAAGCAGCACAGCTGAAAAAACTCGTACGCTGTTCAGTAGCGCACCTAAACAGCTAGACAACGCGGTGCACAGGTCGAAGCCGGCGATTTTCCTCACCTCCTCGTCTTCGGGGCGTCGGGAGCTGGAAAGAAGACCCGAATCGTCTGTCTGCTGCGCGAGCTGTACGGCGCCGGCGTGGAACGTCTCAAACTTGAGCATCAATCGTTCACAGTACCGCTCCTAATATAAGAGGAAGAGAGATAGGTGGCTTAGGCTTCTTTTGATAGACTCCTTCAAATAAAAAAATCGAATTAGTGACCCTTGCTAGCAATTACCACATTGAAGTGAATGCCAGGTGACCCACGACTCTTTCACCTCTCTTTTGGAGTATACTCGATCTGTTGAATCAGTGATGCTGGCATCTACGACCGCGTCGTTGTTCAAGAGCTCATCAAGACTGTCGCTCAGTCTAGACAGTTGGACAGCGGACAGCAGAGAGACTTCAAAGGTAGGGCATCATACTTCCACACACTGTCTTCATTTCCTTTCTTCAGTTATTGTTCTGAACGAGGTCGACAGGCTGTCGATAGACGCCCAGCACGGGCTGCGACGTACCATGGAGAAATACATGGCGTCCTGTCGGCTCATTCTGTGCTGTGAGAGCACGAGCAAAGTCATTGGAGCAATACGCAGTCGTTGTTTACCAATACGAATAGCAGCACCAACTAAGGAAGAAGTTAGGAGAACTTAGATAACCTGTCTTAGTGGCCACCTCTATTAGTCGGTGGTCATGTAGACGGGTTTGCTGTATTGGGGTAGTGGGTATCGTGACTTACTAGATTATGACTGTGCTGAATAATGTGGCTCGTCACGAATCGCTGAGACTTCCTGCTCAGCTTTGCGATCGAGTGGCTGAACAATCGGGGCGAAATCTTCGCAAGGCCTTGCTTATGTTGGAAGCCTGTCGTTCACAGAAGTACAATGACGCAACATTGAATCAATAGGGGTAAAGACATTCTCTCTTTTAGATATCCATTTAGTGGCGACCAGGTGATACCTGAGTGCGACTGGCAGGTTTACCTGAGACGAACTGGCCAACTTATAGTTGAGGACCAGAGTCGTGCCAAAATACTTGAAATTCGCGGACGACTTTTTGAACTTCTCACCCACTGCATACCTCCGGAAATGATTCTGAGGGTACAAAAAAAATTTCTTAGGTTTCTATTGAATGTTACCTTCAGGGCTTACTGGAAGAGCTAATTTTGAACTGCGACGGTCAATTGAAGGCGCAAGTCACACAAATGGCAGCAGCCTACGAACATCGACTTCATCTTGGGACCAAAGCAATCTATCATCTCGAAGCGTTTGTCGTCAAATTTATGGCTATCTACAAACGTTTCCTTGAAGAGGGCATACTAGGAAACATGGACTTTTTCTAATGTACTGTATGCGCTGAGAGAGAGAGAGAGCTAAGGATCAATGAATAAATAAATAAATCACGTGATCGACACAGTCGAAACCTGTGTAGTGTACACTTTCGATTCGGTCGTTGTTGCATGTTGTTCGCTCTCTGATGGCCGCCGGATCGTACGAAACTCTCTTCAAGCTGCTCGTCATCGGCGACACGGGCGTGGGAAAGACGTGCATCATTCTACGCTACGTCGATAATCATTTCTCGAAGAACATGCTCAGCACGATCGGCGTCGACTTCAAAACGAAGACGATTCGACTGCGACAGCGTCAAATCAAACTCCAAATATGGGACACGGCCGGTCACGAACGCTTTCGGACGATAACGAACGCATTCTATCGCGGAGCGATGGGAATCGTTCTCGCCTACGACGTGACGAACGAGAAATCGTTCAACAACATCGCCCAGTGGATGAAAAACATCTCGGATCAGTGCACGGGCAGCGACGATCCCGTGCGCGTGATCGTCGGGAACAAGTGCGATTTGGCGGGCGTCGTGGAGCGCGAGCGCGCCGAGGAACTTGCCACCAGGTATCGATGTCGATTTTTCGAGACGAGCGCCCAATCGGGGCGCAACGTCGACGAAGCGTTTACCTATTTGACCGAAGCGATACTCGATCGCGAGGCGATGACGTTGGAGAAGAAGCGAATGGCCGAAGCCCTGCCGCCGAAGCCGGCGACGGCCCAAGGACTCAGGCTTCACGATAGGAGAAAGAAACAATCCAGCAGCTGCAGCTGCAAAAAATAAAAAAATATTTAAAATTTTTTTGAACTGGTTTTGCTAATTAGTGAATTATTTGTTTGTATTTCTGTTTATACTGTATCGCAAGCGTAATTTTTAATTTGAGACGATTACGTGCACGTATACCGTACTCGCGCAAATAGCGAACCTGCACGAATAGCCCCGGTCGGATCGACGGAAGCGGCGAGTTCACGTGAGTGCATGCACGATCGAGAATCCCGTACATTCGCAAATGGAGCCTCAAGCGACCAGACGACGAAGACAGTCGATACAAACCCCTGAAGATCTTGTGAGCCTTTCCGAGACTAAGGAGAAGAAAACAAAACCGTGAGTTGAAAGGGCAGAACGTAGGTCTACGTGTAGTCTCGCGCTCTCACAGGTGCCACGTTATCCAGGACTCGCTTTTCTACACGCAGAGTGGCTTCGAAAACTACAGGGGCGTTCTCAATCTCGGCATCATCCTGCTCATTCTTTCCACTTCTCGTATAGCTCTCGATAATCTCATAAAGCGAGTCTTTGTCAATTGTCTGCCCCCACGACTTCTTCATTGGTTCTTTGCAGATATGGCGTACTGGTCAATCCTTTCGTTTGGATACGGGTTTTCGTCGATCGCCCGTACGAGTGGCACTGCACCATTCTTGTCCTCTGTGAGAGATAGAGACAGTTCAGGTCAAGGCTCATTTTGATTTTCTGTTTCAGCTTTGAATATCTACGTCATTTTCGGTTTGAATCTAGAGAAAGCGGCTGTCAAAGCACGTGCCAGCTCCACGATCCCCACTGTTTCATACTACATTGCCTTCTTTCTCAGGGCGTTTTGTCTTCAAATACAGTCCGTGCTCTGTGGATCGTTCTCCTTGCCTTGCTTCTTGTTGTTCCCGTTGTGGTTTTTCTTCTCGTCAAACCTAATCCATGTGGGAATTATTGAATATGGCTTTTCCCCTTTTTTGCAATGCCTTTCTTCTGAGCAGTTGCTGCTGCTTTTGCTCTGCTTCTTCACACGAATTCCTTTTTGAAGCTGTTTTCCTACAGAGCCGTCAATGCTGAATGCCGGAGAGAATATAGCACAACGTCACCGCCATCTAAGAAAGACGATGAAGAATCTGGTCTTGTCCAATATCCTGACAATCTAAATTACAGAGGTTAGATTTGATTCTCGCGCGAAGTTTCATACCTGATCCTTTCTCTTTTGTGCTGCAGACATCGTTTATTTCATGCTTGCACCAACCGTCTGCTATGAACTCAACTTTCCACGAACTGAACGCATTCGAAAGCGTTTTCTCTTGAAGAGAACTATTGAAGTGGTGTGTCCTGAAAAACAATGTGACTTTGACTAAATTATATCATATTAGGTTGTAATCAGCTGCATGCTTCTGGCACTGGGCCAACAGGTAGGATCGCAACCGGCTTCGGCGATCTTTTCTGAATCTGTTTCACTTCTAGTGGCTCGTTCCTACAATAGAAAACTCTATGAAACCATTTAACGTACGAAAAGATATGCTCGATTCTATCTCCGACCTAATTTTAATTAAACAGGAACTAGACTATATGCGGATGCTTGAACGATTACTGAAATTAGCAGTGAGTGTACGGCAATCCCAATTGGTCGCTTTTTACTGTCTTACGTCAGGTTCCAAACCATCTTCTGTGGCTCATGTTCTTTTATGGATATTTCCACTCCCTGCTAAATGCCATTGGGGAAGTCTTACGATTTGGAGATCGCGGTTTTTACTCAGATTGGTGGTAAGAAGATTTCACTTGACGTGGCGTTTCTTACGTGTATGTAAATTAGGAACGCCGAAACCATTCCGCAATTCTGGTCAGACTGGAACGTTCCCATACACAAATGGGCCCGTCGGTACAACAGCACAAACTATGCTGACGTTTCACGACTATCAACTTTAGGCACGTTTTCAAACCAATGCTTCAGGCCGGCTACTCGAAGTTACAAGGAGCGTTAGTCGTCTTCGTCATTTCAGCATTTTTCCACGAGGTACGACGACTGGAATCATATCGACTAAACGCGTTGTATATAATCCCAAGTAGTACCTTGTCAGCGTGCCGCTGAGGATGCTCAAAGCGTGGGCGTTCACAGCCATGATAGCTCAGGTATACAAATTTTCTCTTTCTTTCTTTCTGCAGATTACACAATTTTTTTCAATTCAGATCCCTCTCGCCTACCTGACACCGAGATTTCTGCGAGGCATTTACGGCAACGGCGTCGTCTGGCTGAGTCTCATTCTCGGTCAACCTGCTGCCATATTAATGTACTGCCACGATTACTACATCATGCACGTCGCGGCCGCCAGTGAAAATCATTAGCATCTTAGTCTATAGATAAAACGTGAAAGTGTGACGACTTGCAGTCGGTAGACCGTTCTAAAAAGAAAAGTACATTACGCGGCATTTTGACCTGTGACTCGCCGCCTAAATCGTACCTCGTCTTCGTGCAAGGATAACTGATTGGCAGTACTCCAGAGTAGTAGCAACGAGTTGTGTAGTCCTCTTGTTGCGATCTTCGCCGCTGGGTTTTGAAGTAGGTCACCTGGCGCACGAAGGGGCATGTTCTGAAAGAAACGAGTTCAAACAAAGAACGTGCTGCACGTAAAAAAACCTTACCTCACTTCACATCGATTGCCTCTAGTTCCTCTGGGGCATGTGCACTTATTTCCCGGAGTGCACGTACCACCGTGATGACACGGCGGTCGACACTCAAACGCTAGTGCTATAAGTTTCAATAGTTATTATCACCATCAATGCTGCCGCAGTGCGCATCGTACTAGTTTCGCACTGTCGTCCTGCGTAGCCTGGAGGACACTTGCACGCGCTTCCAACGCATGTACCACCGTTTCTGCACGGGGGCTGGCAGCCAACTGCATATTGACACGTGGGTCCGAAGAAGTTGACAGGGCAGTTGCAAATGTTTGGCCTGACGCATGTTCCTCCGTTTTGGCACGGATTTTCGCAATTCGCTGCAGAACAGAAATGTTGCCGAGGCTGTGAAACCGTGGCGTGCTCACGTTCATTGCAGTAGGGTCCCTTGTGCGTGACCGGACACAAGCAGCTATTAGGACCGATGCAGCGGCCGCCGTTCAGGCAATTTGGTCTGCAAAGGGCTGGGAGAGGGAGAGGAGAGAAAAGCAAGGGTAATATAAAGTACGCATCTTTTGCACCCACGTACGCGTTTTGCACAGACGTCCTCGATGCGTTTTTGGGCAGACGCACTCGTTCGGTCTCACGCACGTTCCTCCATTAAAACAGGCAGGAGAGCACACAGCTAAAAAAGAAATAAATTCAATATAAATTTAATAGAGAAGAAATCGTACGCCTGCAGTCTGGGCCAACGTAGCCGCTAGGACACTGACACACGTTCGGCTTTACACACTGACCGTCGTTCAAGCACGGGGGATTGCAAACAGCTGACGGAACAACACATGAATCTCTATAGTCAAAGCAAATTTCGCGAACCGTACGTTCACATCCTCCCCTGCCGTTCAGACGATAACCGGCCTTGCAAAGGCATTCGAAGCTGCCCTGCGTATTCTTGCACACCTGAGGACAATTGCCGTTGGCATCGCTGCACTCATTGACATCTAGAGAAACCCATTCATTTCCTCTTTGTCAGCGTACTGGTTGCTTACCTTCACACGATTTTTTGTCCCATTTTAGACGATAGCCAGCGCGGCAACTGCACTCTATCCTTCTCAGTGCGTTATCCATACTGCAGACGTGCTCACAGCCCCCGTTGCTGCGACCACAGCTTTCTGATTCTGAGAACACAACGCTTTAGCATCGGTTTTCTGTTTGAGATGGTTAAGCTTTAGGCAAAATTTATCTCGGCTCTATAACGGGCAGTTGAACATGCTAGATGTTAGAGAGCGCCGGGAGCGTTTCTTCGGAGAAGCATAAAACTTTGAACGGTACAGTACATACCAGTGCAGGTCTTCAGATCCGATTCAAGGTAGTAACCTCTACGGCAACTACATCGAAATGAGCCCACCACGTTGTTGCATCTATGATCGCAGCCTCCTTTCTGAACCAAGCATTCGTTCACATCTAGAGAGAGTTCCGTATACGGCACACTATGTCAAATAATTTCTAGAGAACCTTTGCAGTCGCGATTGTTGCTCTTGAGGTTGAATCCTGCCCGACAGCTGCACTTGTAACTTCCTACTGTGTTTGTACAGTCGTGCACGCAGCCACCATTATCAATCAAACATTCGTTGATGTCTTTTGAAAAAGAAACTGCAGTGAAAAAGAAAAGTCTATTCTATCGTATCCACGTACCGTCGCAAATCACGTCTCCCAAGAGTTCGTATCCTCTGTAACAACTGCAATGAAAACTTCCCTCCGTGTTGACGCACACTTGGTCGCACACTCGTCGTCCACCGAGACACTCGTCAATGTCTAAGCAAACAATCTGTTTCACGCAGATAAATGACGAAATATACGTGCACGCACCATTGCATTTTCTTCCGTTACCCACAAATCCATTGGAACATTCGCAATAAAAGGAGCCAACAGTATTAATGCAACGAGCGTTGCGATGGCAGTTGTGTGAGCCCTCAAAACACTCGTTGACGTCTAAAAACAAATAAGAAACACCTAAAAAATGACATCGATTCTTTGCATCACAGCTTTCACACCAGAGCAGTTGACAAAATTTCCATTGACTTTGGGACCATACCCTTTCGGACAGCGGCAAAAAAACGACCCCTTGGTATTTTTGCACCTTGAATCTGCTCCGCAATTGTGCAATCCTTCTTTGCACTCGTCGATGTCTGCAAACTAGTCAAAAGCATTTCTAACGTGCTACACGATCAAGAGGACCTTTGCATTTCTTCTTCGACAGTCTATAATTTGGAGGGCAAACGCAATCAAAGCCGCCGCGTCGATTGACGCACGTCGCGAGCTTTGGACAATTGGCCTTCCCATTGGAGCACTCGTCTATGTCTTCAAAGAGAGAGAGATAAAGACAAGGTTTTGCCTGCTCTCGTAATTGTAGTCTACCAGTGCAATTGGTCGGATCGCCCGTCTTCTCGTACCCACGTCGACAGAGACAAGCTTCTTCGGAATCAATTAGAGCACATTGGGTTGTGCTCGCGTTGCACGAGTGATTTCGATTGCACGTCACTATTTCTGCACAAAAAAAGAAAAGAGAAATTTCACTCTGATGTCCTATAGGTTAATTAAGGCTCTGGCGCACCTTTCTTTCTCTTCTTCGTTTGTCTCAGTTCTCTCGAAAGAACTACGCCATCAAGCAGCACATCATTTGCTACTGCATTGCCGCAGAGAAGACAGAAGAGAAAGAAAAGACGCAATCAGATTTTGCAAAGCGAATGCACATTCAGACGGGCAAACATATACATATACATCCTCACCCATGCATTCCATTCCATCACCAACGTATCCTTCTTGGCACGCGCATACAAATGATCCATCGGTATTGACACACGTGGCATTCGAATGACAGTTGTGCAAATCACTTTGGCATTCGTCAATATCTACAGTATAGGCAAAGGCATAAACTGAGTACGCCGTCGGCGACTAAAATAACTAGTAAACGCGTCTTTTTATCCTCCCAAGACGACGCTATGGAGGTGCTTTGCCTTTTTTACCTGAGCACGTGAAGCCATCGCCAGTGTACCCGTCATCGCATTCACACTCAAACGAGCCATCAGTATTAGTACACGTTGCACATTCGTGACAAAGGAATGCCGTCTTGCATTCATCGATATCTAATACAGCAGTCAATATACGCGTGTCCGAACATTCAAGCGGTCACTGACCTTCACAGATGAAACTGCTCATAGTCTTATTGTTCACATTCACACTGCTCATATTCATTCGGTACCCCGGCAGACATCGACAGTCGTAGTGTCCCATTCGATTTAAACATTCAGACGTTTCGCTGTCACACATGTGAGATCCATCGACGCATTCGTTTATATCTGAAACAGGAAAATTAACGCCACTGGACGCGCTCGTTTCGATGCCAAGTCTCACCGTAACATTTTCCGTCAAAATCAATTTGGTATCCAGGCGGACAATCGCACCTATATGATCCCAGTTCATTTACACACGTGCTGTTCATGTCATGACAGTGATCAAGATGACGTTCACATTCATTGAGGTCTAGAAAAGTCGTTCACACGAGTACAATAAAAAGCAGAGTCTCGTCAGACCTTCGCACGCACGACCATCGCCTTCATATCCTTTCATACATTCGCACGTATAAGATCCTTCCGTATTAGAGCATTCCGCTAAGTGATGGCAATCGTTCAAGTCATCGTTTCCACATTCATCCGTATCTAGAAACGAACGAAGTTGTATATATATATGATATTTGCTTTGCCTTGGTCCGCACTTACCAACACACACGACTGCAAGCAACTCGTATCCAAGACGGCATTCACATGCAAACGAGCCCGGACTGTTGACGCAGTGAGCGTTCCTGTCACAAGCGCCGTCCATCTGACACTCATCCACATCTGTGCGGATCAACATATTCAAATATAAATATACATTAGTGGTCTACCCTACCTTCGCATAATGTCCCATTCTTCGCGAAACCGCGCTCACATTGACACGAAAAGGACCCCTTCAAATTGACGCAATTGGCATTAGGTGGGCAAATGAGAGGATCCGAGCACTCGTCCACATCTGACAAAACGTGACCAGTTAGTTACACCCAATAGTTTACTCAGCAGCATTCTCATACCGATGCAAGTCTCTCCGTCTCCAGAATAGCCATCCTGACACGCACACGCGTAATGACCAATCGTGTTCAAACATATCGCATCCGCATGACAGGTGTGCAATCCGTCTGCGCACTCGTCCACGTCCTCACACGGACTCGTTCCATTGCCGGCATATCCACTGGGACACAAACACTCATAGGAGCCAATCGTATTATTGCATGCATAGTCAGGATGACAAGCGTCTTCTCGCAAGCACTCGTTGATGTCTGAAAAAAAAAAGGAATGAGACTCGCTCCTCTGCTATGTTTTTCAGCTATACCTTCTGTTCTGTGCATTGCCTCGTTGCTCCAATCGCTCACAGCGCCGCCCGTAAACTCGGCTCTGAGGCGAAATTTATACGCAGTGTTCTGTTCCAGCTTGCCCACCTCCAGAAACGTTATGTCACCGCTAACCACGCTGATGTCTTTCCATTGTTCGTCTTCAGTTCGACTCTGAACGCGATAGCGAAGAACTACCGGGTACACAGAAAACCACTGAAGACCGACAGTCAAAGCCAGATAAGGGCTCGCAGACGCTCTTAGAACAACCCCGAAGGGTCCGCCTGCATAAAGAAGACCGGAAATTATGCAGACAGGCTTTTTTACCAATCGCTTGTCCCCCGGCCCCCACCTGTGCAAGAGCGTCCATCGCCGACAAAACCCTCGACGCACATACACGAGAACGATCCCCGCGTGTTCTGACACCTTGCATGAGGAGAGCAGCCGCCTCTCGCTACGACGCACTCATCGACGTCTATTGAGGGGATAAGAGGGAAGGGATGATGCGAACGCCTACGCTCGTTCGTGCGTATACGTACCGTCGCATCGCGATCCGTTCCCCGCGTATCCATCGAAGCAGGTGCATATAAAGCTACCGATCGTATTCGTGCAGGCGCCGACGCTCGACGGGCAGCCGTCGACGAGCGACGAGGCGCATTCGTTGATGTCGTCGCAATCTGTTCCGTTCCATGCGAACCCGGGCGCGCAAACAGACGGCGTGGCGCCGTCGCAAGACTCGCCGCTACAACCGGAGGTCGCCTACGGAACAAACACGAAGTTTAGTTTACGGTTTGGGGCGCCGCGATGGCGATCTCGATCTCTGATGGGCTACAAGAAAAACACTATCGAGAAAGGTAAACAAAGGGAGGGACGAGAAGCCTGCAGGCTCTGGAAGAACGGAGAAAAGAGCTTACGTCGCGTGAGCCAACACAAAGGAGGGAGAGAAGGAGACGCAATAGAAACGAACGGTCCATTTGGAACGGGAAGGAGCGATCAGAATGCCGTGGGAGCCCGCGACGCTAATTTTTGTAGAGCTTCGAAACGGCAGGCAGGATTCTCGTTCGCACGCCGAATGCGGATGCGAACAGAGCGACGTTTACATACCACCTCTTCCCGGGGGATGGACAAAGACGCAGCACGTGACGAGCGTAAACTAGCTAATGATGGCGGAATAATGTAATCCTCGCGTACCCTTACGTTTACTGGCTCTAAATAAGATCACCTTTTTTAAAAATCGAAATGGGACACCTGGTGGATACGTGTACAAATGGTCACGAATTTCAGATTATTTATTCTGGTAGAAAAGGTGATCTTAATTTTATTTTGAAATGCATGTCCCTGTACAGCATGCAATTTGGCAGCTGTCGGGTATTCCGCAGTATCGGTCAAATGTTTTACTTTTAGGCATGACTTTAGCTAAATAATTTTGGGCGTGGATCAATTGGGGAGTCTCAGTCGCTCATGACAACTGAGTCAAATTCAAGGAAAAACGTCTTCATGGACGAGTGAGACATGATTCAAAAGGCTGCACTGTTGGACGCTCCAAAATTTCAACTGAGGCCCCCTTCGGTAACTCACGCGTCGTTTGACCTGAAAAAGGCCAAAAATGCGCCTTCTCGCGCAGAGAACTTTGAAAAAAATCAAAAAACATCGACACTTGACACAAACCTCGCGGAAGACGGTGCTATGGAGGTTTATCCGGTGACAGAGGTGCCCAGGAGCTGGGAGAGAGATGCGAGAACTAGGAAGGCGTGCAATGTTACGCCCTTGTCAGGTTAGTATATTATCGGTAAACATAAATGAAGGGGTGGGTTAGACAGAACGGGTAAGGGCAGACTATTACGACCAACGAAAATGTAAAAGAGGGAAGGGGTATGTGTGAGACGAAGTTAGATGCAGTTAGTGAAGGTCACTGCCAAAGCACCGAATATCGGTGTTGGCGGGAAGTGACGAGGCGCGGGTCGCCGAGCATGGAAAGATGGCCTTGATTTTGTTGAGAATGATGGTAGCATTGCCACGCTGGAGACCCACCGATAGACGTTTGCGCCAGTAATTGACGAATGCGGCGCGATCGTTGACAAAGTCGATGGAAGGACGAACGGCGGCCTTGCGGAAGAAGTCCCGAGCAATGGGGCTCCAACGGCCGTACACCTCCATGACGAGAGGGTCAAAGAGGTAGCCGAGGGAACCAGCCACTGCCCGGTACTTGTCGACCTTCTTTTGATCTTTTTGGGTCGCCGCAAAGCCGGAGACATTCGCCGCTTGAGATTGAACGTTCACCCCTAGGGGGTGCGTGATGCTGACGTCCAGAAGAATCTTTTTTCCTTGATCGAAGTTATAAACGCCAATGTCCGGTCTTTTCTTGTCGGAAAATTCGTTGGACTTCTCTAGCTCGCAGCGGAAGTTGACTGATCGCAGCATGCGGAACCAGATGTCTTGTACCATGTCATGACGACGAATCGCTCCGCCATCCTTAGGACATGTCATGACATGGTACCCTCTGGCATCGCAGACGACTCCGCAGTTGCAAAGTTGGATTTGCCGAAGCATGGGGACATCTAACCCAAGCCGAAGGGAGACTGCCGTTTGAAATTCAGCATTAGAAAACGTCAGCTCCCTCGACTCAGGAATAGCGTCCAACCAAGCTCCGGCTTCAGAGCAACCTGCACTGCGAAGGCGAGCACGAGAAGCTGTTGGTACTGAGTCGAGCAGGTCTTCAAGCTCAGCAGAAAGGCAATCGCTGGTGAGGCGCTTTTGTCAGGTGAGGAATGAGGCGACCACCGGGCCATAGTGCCTCAAGCCTTGGGGAGTGTTGCCAATCTCCCTTCTATCCTAGCCACGAGCTCTGCTCTGCTCCATCTGATTAGTACTTGTAAACGCTGGGTATTTATACTCATACGCGACTAGGGCCGTACAACTGCAGCTTTTCACGATCAAAGGGATTAAAAAGAGCATCGTTTGAACCGAAACCTTTGCCAATCGGCCGCAAATGCATTTCTGCCAGCAAAATGAAACAAAATTTTGTTGAAAATCAATTCAAACGCGAAAAAACAACCAAGAATGTGTGCTACGTGCGCCAGACACGCCTTGTCACGCGACATTGAGCAACGCATGACGTCAATCACCGCGTTGCTACGAAATGCCCTAATACGAGAAGTAGAAGCGATGAATTGGTCGCGAAGTGCGTTGTGGCTCTATTCTAAAGACATTCGGTCGCTATTTGGACGCGAAAAGCGAACGCGTACGCAGTAACGGCAGTGTGCTTGGTCAGCAAAATCAAGGCGCTACGTCGGTTCTATATATAACGGACAAGTCAAGCATGCTGCGCTACACTCAGATACGAAAACAACAGTGTGCCTGCTCTCAAATAATCTAAACGGGGTAACGGAGGGGCGGGAATGGTCTAACGTTTCTGTAGATACTACGTAGTAGTAGACTACTGTAGTACTAACCAGATAGCTTTCTGCTTCGCCTTCAATTTCTATTCCATTTGGTGTCAGCGAGCACAGGTTGAATTGCAAAGAAGGGCAACGTCTACAGAATATTGGGGAGCCAGGTCAATGCTAAATTACAGGTGATCCGCGCGCACCCTGGTGTTCGACGGATAAATTCACGAGTCATTATTGATCTTTTTGAGCCAGTTGAGCAGCCCTTTCTGCATGTCGTCATTGAGCTGGTTTATCCCGCTTGGCTCGTCGAACGTCAACTCGAGCTCAGGCGACATACTCAATGCCTCGTTGACGCTCTTCCGTATGGCCCACTGATTGGCCGTGCGATCTCCAAGCGGACTCAACACGTAGACTTTCGTCTTGACAAATCCGAGTCCAGCAAGCAGATTGTCATAGTCGTACGGCACGTCGCTCTCCCTCCCAGCAAACCATCCCAATCGAGGCAACAACGCGTGCCAATCGTACAAACGCCTATTTCCACCCGTCTCCAGCTCGAGAGTCGCATTTCGAAACGGAGTGAACCCGGCAAGAGATGCAACGCCGGCAAGACGCGTTTCAAAGAGCGCCGCGTGCAAAGCGACGACACCCCCCATCGCGTAGCCAACGGCATAGATACGATTCGCGTCAATAGGAGGAAGTTTTGAATTATAAAAGTCCGATAGGGGCAGTCCGTCCGGATGAATACCATTCGGATCTGACGTCAGAAAATCGACAGCGGAAATGACGTCTTGAACCATGTAGCCCAGCAACGACCAATTGGGATAACGCCGATAGAAATCGACGGGCAAACCGTCACGCAATCGTTCGCCAAATCCGATTTGATCAAAAGCAAGAACGAGAAACCCCTGCCGAGCCAATTCGACATACATCCTCTTCGAATCGTGCGAATAGTTTTCCGTGTAGCCACCCTGATACGAATAAGGATGAAGCCAAACGATAGCCGCTATCGCCTTACCCGAATACGAGGCCGGATAGTAGACGTTCCCGTACACGTATCGACCGAAGTTGACCGTCATTTGCGCCACGCCGTCGACGACGCGATACAACTCGCAGCCCCGTCCCATCATTTCGTTGACGTAGCTGTGATAGCTGACGGCGTAGGAGCCGCCGGGCGACCACGCGGGTCCAGAGGGCGCGTCGCCCATAAGCCATTCGGCGAATATTTGAACGGGAACGCGAGGACCGGGCATCGGCGGTCGCGACGCCGATTGATTCCACGTTGTCCAATCGAAGGCGTGGAGAAGTGTTTCCGGAAATAGACCGGAGGCACTGCGTTCGAATGCCTCGTCGAACCAATCGAAGTAGGTCGGAAGCGATTCCATGCCGTGATGCTCGCCCGGACGATAGCGTATCCGTAGGCGCGTCGACGCGTCGAGGAACGCGTACACTTCCATTCCCGCTCGATACGTTTGCTCGACGGCGAACGTGGGATCGCACGGATCGTTCCACGCGCATTCGCTCAGCAAATGGCGCGGTGCGATGAGCCCGACGAGACCGTGGGAGTCAATGGGAATTTCATTTTCGCGTCCTTCGTAGCTGGAAACCGACGGTAACCACCAGCAACATTCGTCGACTGCCGGCCGATGGTCGGGAGAGCGCGTGCACGAACAGTTCACCGAGTTCGGCGGATTCGGCCACGAAGACGACGGCGATTCGGAAAACGTAAAAGCGGACGTAAATCGATACGGCGACATAGCCGGAACGCCGGACGACGACGATATGACGGCAGTGAAACGATCGTCAAAAGCGGCGGCAATCATCGATTGTTTCCCATTCCGACTGTGTCCGGTGACGGCAACCTGCGACGCATTGACAACGTCGACTTTGACAAAATAATCCAAGACGCGAGACGCAAGCCAGGCTCGTCGTCGAATGAGACCCCACGTTGCATTGGGATAGGCCAGTCGAAAGGGGTCGGTTTGATCGTTGGAATCGGCGCCCGGATAGACGACGGTCGCGTAGCCACGCGTCAGACCGACGAGTGCCCAGCGACGATGATTGGTCTGGGTCATGAAGAGGGGACAGGGGCGCGATGACGTGCACGTGGGTGGGTAGAGAAATTCGACTGTTACTTGAGTCGGAGTGCGCGGGGTCGCGTACTCCAGCGTAATGTATTCGCGCGTTATTTCGCCGCGATCGAGCGTTTTGTTGGCCAATGAGACGTTTGTTATACGGGGAATGTCTGCCGGAATTGATCTGACGAAAATTTTACATTTTCGAAATAGAGGCGATTCGTCTTTTTTTTTGTTACCCGTAGTAGTACTGAGTTAAGAGATTTTGGATTTCGTCTCGCCTTTTCGTCCAGTCGGCCATCGTCTTTACTGGAGTCCCGTCTGCGAATTCGAGTAGCGGTGGGAGTGCAGCAAGACCTTTATGAGGCGGTCCGGCCAACAGCCGATTCGCTAGGCCCGTTAGAACGGCGGTAACGACAATGAAAAGTCGAGCAGCAGCCGCCATCATGCCTTGGGGGAGTCGCGTGAGATGATCGCGTGAGCACAATCAAGCATGCGCGGCGAACGGAAATTCGACCACCTGACAACGCGATAAACAGTTGCAATAGCCAATGGCCGATGCCGAGAAGCCATCTTCTGCAGCCAAAGTAGAGACCTGAATTTAGAGAGGTGTAAACGGATAAGGCGGGGCTTGTTTACAGGACTCGAGAAGTGGCGATGGGGCGGAGAAAACATCGGCAGATTCCGCACAAGAACAACCAAAGGCAGACGAGCAGGCTAAGGAGGCTTTAGATGCAGAGCACGGCAACGGAAAAGGCGACAACGAGGAAGCGGCGGCAACGCCGGCAGAAGGAACTGAAGCGAAAGAAGAAACAGCGGAGGAAACCAAACCAGAAACGGAACCAGAAAGCAAAGACGATACCTCAGAGGCTCTAAAACCAGAAGGCAATGCAAAGAGCGACGACGACGGCGAAGGCGCCGCGGTGCAAGCCGAAGAGACCGGAGTATCCAGTTCCGACGCTATGACAAAGGAGAAAGAAGAAAGCGAAAATGACAAAAAACAGACCTTATCCAAAGGAACGAGCGAAGAAGAGACGACGACGGGAAAATCGGGACGACGACACGGCAAGTCGAAGTCGCGGGAGGGCCATCGAGAAAAGAGGCGTCACCACTCGCGTCGACGTCCTCCCACGTCCGAGAGCGACGTTCTCGGTAAGATACCGAAAGTTCACGAGGGAAAGCGGCGAGGTTCCGAGCGCCGCGGCGGACGCTACGACGATCCGTTTGAAGAAATAGCCAATCCGGTCTTTCAGAAGGCCGACAAGGATAGAGATGGGAAACTTCGAACAAAGGAATTTTGGGAGGTAACGACGTAAATAAATTGTTGAAAATGATACTTACGTTGTTTCTAAAAGATTTTCAGGTCGCAGCAATTGAATCTCCAGCTCTCCGACGGCGATTTGTCTCGGTTAGAAGCCGAAGCCGACATGGACAAGGTGAGGAAAAGTGCAAGTTAGAGCTTCTGTACTACCGTGCGTCTTAGGACGGATACGTTTCGTACGAAGAATCCGTTCCCGTCCTACGCCGTGTTTTGATGGCAATCTATCAAATACAGGACACATCACCGGTACATCTTTCCTTCTGGCACACAAATTGACTTCTACCTGGTGCTCCTTAGTTTGATTGGGTCGAACTTGCTGCATCGGATGGTCTTTCCCTCTGGTTCAACAAAAGAACAGGAGACACAAGGTGGAAGCAAGCAAATGCTAACATACCTGTGCGTCAATAAATGAATACCTGTAGCTATTCGGCGCCTCGAGGATACAATGACGAAGAGGTTGATCTCTTCGAAGACATGATCTACGAAGTGTTTGTCGCCGCTGATACCAGGAAGAAAGGATATTTGAGTCAAGAGCAATTCGTTCAGCTACTTCAGTCAGAATCGCTGGGTTTGGCTCTGACCGATAAAGATTTAAACACCATTGTCCAGCAGACGCAAGGGTTGGTCCTTCGACTATTTTTCTTGGCATTTACTATAAAACAACTCTTAAATTAGCTATGCAGAGGGACAAGTCACGTACGAAGAATTTGTGCCCATGGCAAAGCAGCTGATTATGTTGAGCTATCAAACGAAGGATCCATCAGCCGTGCGTATAATCAGCTGCACGCATGCATTACCTATTTTTGCACGAGACGAGACGTTCTTTAGAGCGAATGGATACAGCTGCAGAGTAGCCGATTCGGGCTCTTCTGGTTCAACAAGCGCACAGGCGAGACACGACAGCAGCCTCCGCAGGAGCTCGTCATGCTTCAACAGCAGCTACAGCAACAGAGAGAGGACGACCTCACCTTTCTCCGTCAGACTGTCACCGAACTGGAGGCTACAAAATACGAGCTACAGGAGGAACAGCTTAGAAGACAGGTAGAGAAACATACCTTGTATTAGCTTATTGTTGATTTTCCCTTTAGGAACTGGAAAACGATGTCGTCGCTCTCGAAGAATACCGAGATATTGCTACGCAGCAGCTAGAAGAGACAGGAGACATACTTGACGGCACCAGAGCAGAGGTAGACCGTACTTACAATAATAAGCTGTCCATTTGCTACGAACTCTGTTTTCAGCTGCAACGAAATCGAGCTGAGGTAGAGAAGAAAACAGCCGACTTAGCTGAAGCTGTTACAAAAGTTCGAAATTTGGAAATTCAAAGTAATTTAACACGTACCTCACCATACTAAATTAAGTTGGCTACGTTTACAGTGGCCAAGATGGGAGAAGTCGAGCAGCGTTTGCAAGAAACTTCAGAGAAACTTCGCACCACAGAGTAATCATTTGAGAACGACTGCAGCGCGATTTGGTTACATTTCCTCAAACAGGAGCACTGTTGAAGCCAGGGAGTCATCGCTCTCGGAAAAGGAAAACATTATTGTAAATTTACGAGATCAAATTGACGATCTCACAACGAGATTGCAAGTGAGAACTTACTCTTATACTGTATCTGAAACGCAACGACGCTTCTCTCCGGCTTAGATCGCAAACGACTCCATAGGAACTAAAAATTCGTCCCTAGCAGACTTGACTAAAGAGCTCAATGACGAAAAAGCTAAAGTCAGAAAACTGCAGAAAGTACTAACGATATATCAAACTGCTTCGCCACACGTACCTATGATCTCTTGTAGGAAGTTCAGCACATACCTGTTCTAGAAGGCGAACTGGCAAGGACTCAAGAGCATCTTCTACACCTGCAAAAGCAAACAGAAGAAAAAGCGTCCGCTCTGTCTCAAACGCGAAGAACGATGAAAAACGTTCGAGACCGAAATGCGGTACGAAAATTCGGTCTCGGAGCAAAGCCTATTGTTCGAATCGCCTGTCTTTAGGAGCTAGAAAAAGAGCTCGGAAGTATGGCCGAATTGCGCGAAAAGCTGCATCAATCGCGATGCGAAGTTCGCACAATTAAGCAATTTCTAGCGGGGAAATCTGCTCTCGTACAAGAGCGCACAAGGTACAAAAGCACCCAAAAAACGCGTTTCGGATTTATATCCTATCTCTTCAGAGAATTGAGACAGACTCAAGGACGCATAACAGATATGGAAGAGAAGGACAACCGTCGCGCTCACATCCTCGCGGACATACTAGAACGAACAGCGCGTCTCCATCAACAACAACTCATCTTCATGTCAAACCAAATGCAATCGAGGCAACGAGGAGAATTGGATCTCGGTTTTCCCGTACAGAAATCCTTCGCCCAACGAGAATCAATCACGAGGCATAACACTGCGCTTGTCTCGCGATATAACGTCGTGATATGATTTCCCTCCCCCTCTCTAGGTCATCCAGCTGTCCGTCACTACTGATTCCCGAAGGAAACGCGACGGCAACGTTCAATAACCCGGGATTCGCTTTCCCCTCCCAAACTCGACGTACCATTCGCTACAACGACGAATTCTCGACTCCTCAACAATCACGTCCCGCTAGGGCGTCTAACAAAATTCAATCAGTGCCCCGATTGCCACCCGTGCACAAGCCCAAAGCCCAAACAGAACCTTTTCGTCATCCGACGACCGACGACGTCAAGCGAATTCGTGCAGTGAACGATGCCGCCGTTCCAAACGAGCATCGTTTTCTCAAAACCATGGCTTCAATCGACTATAGCAGTCCGGAGACGAGAGCGACCCGTTTGACGGGACACGACTACGGCTACACGCCTCAGGAGCGCGACGACAGCGTGGCAGCCGAACAAGTCAAGATAGGCGACCGAGTAGTGGTCCATCTCAAAAAGAACGGTAACGAAATTAAGGTTACGATCAATATTTTACTCACGTGTGCATTCTTAGTGTTTGATTTGGAACCGAGAGAGTATTCGGGTGTCGTTAGATTTGTCGGTAAGATTGATACCGAGTACGTGGACAATCGTATATACGCCGGCATCAAGCTTGATCAACCAGGCAAGGCACATTCCTTTAGCCCCCCCCCCCCCCCCCCCCCCCCCCCAATAATTATGATCTTTACGTATGCGCTTAGTTGGTGACCACGACGGCGTTGTCAAGGGCAAACGCTACTTTCGATGCCCCCCTAAGCACGGCGTCATGGTTCGAGTCAAAGACATCGTCTCCGTTCTACAACCCAAGGTCCCTCCCTCCCCTTCCTACCTCCCCTCCTCGTAATCTATTGTCTTTTCCCCTTAGGGATCGACTTTCAAGTCAATACACAGCGTTAAACAAAGATCGGGACAGACTGTTTTGTAACTCTTTCATATTCTCCTACATCCCCCTCCCTCATTATCGTTTTGATTTTTTTGGCTTAACTTCAAACGCGATTGTGTCGTCGTCGGGACGTTGCACGTCTTCCGCAAATTCTTCTTCTGCAATCGGTGCATCGACGACGTCTTCTGGACGAAACGTTGGGAAAGGGGGCGCTTCTTTCACGGGTTTTCGTCTGGCGTCGGTCACTCGAACGTATCCATTCGCACTACCCGATACGCCGCCTTTGACGTAGAGCACGTTGTATTTGTTATTGATACGACACACCTAAAGAGAACTACGCGTCCCACGGCCATCAATTCGCCCTTACCACTCCACCTTCAAATTCATTGTCACGCGTCTCTTGTTTCCCATTCTGCCCGGCATCCGCTTTCCCGGCCAAATACGACCAGGATCCTAGGAGATGTGACAGTCCCCCCTCATCATTCCCTTTTCTTGCTCACCCCTCCTCCGCCCGTTGCTCCCATCTTCCGATGAGTCTTAGTGACGCCGTGCGATGCAGGCTGCCCCTTCATTCCGTGCCGCTTCATGACGCCTTGGAAACCCTTACCAATTCTACAGAAAAGTTCAATGCAAACGCTATATGATTATAAGCGACTTACGTTATTCCCGTCACGTCGACGTATTGACCGGGAAGGAAGTGCCTAGCTAAGATGGTTGTGCCTAAAAATCATAGTAAAACGATACTCTTTTATATTTCAAACGTTTTCCCCACCAGGAGGTAGTAAGGCATCTTCAGTAACAGGAAATTCCCATATTTTTTTCTTGGGATTCACCCCGGCCTTCTCAAAGTGCTTTCGTAAAGGTTTAGTTACCTAAAAAGAATTTCAATTAGGTTTCAACTGAAATATTCCTCTACGTACATTTTTTAGTTTTGGTTGATCTACGGCTCCCAGTTGAAGAGCCGAAAAACCGTCTTTTTCCTGCGTCTTTGTTTGCACGACCTGGCAGTCTTGAATCTAAGTACCATGATACTATGGATTTAATTTATTTCTATGGGAGTGCTGCCAACCCTTATGAGTGTCACAGGAAAGCTGTCTCCTTTCTTTGTCCACATTTTCGTCATGCCCAGTTTGACTCCTATGGCTCCAGTTCGCCGCGATCGAGGTGTCCATGCAATTTTCTCCTCAACGGCGGGAGCAGATGAGCCGTAGCTTTTTCCTTGAATGCAGAATGCCCTCAAAGATGCTAAGGAGCCGTTTAGGCAAGAGCAGCTTCGACGAGTGCCCAGAAAACGAGAAAATGCCATTTCTAAGCCGGGATTTGTTTGCTCGTCTCTAGCCCGGATAACAATTCGATGGGCAATTGATGGCAGATGGAAAAGGAAGCGCTGAATCTTTACAAGACGTCCAGAGACTTCTGCAACAGCAGGAATTGGTTTGTCTTTATCAGATAAAATTGTCAAACAGTTCACAATATCCACAGGCTATAGAAGAATGCAGAACGAATCTAGAGAATTGGTACACCAATAATAACAGATCTCAAAGCTTACTTTAAATACTTCACAGGAAAAGAATGAAAACAGACTACGAAGCTCTTCTCGGTCGTCTGACGACACTTCCAGAAAAGCTGAGCTACGATGTGATGGTCAGGCAGCCATCAATCAAAAAATTTTTGATCGATTCAATTACCTGTGACAATGCTGCAGATTCCTTTTTGTGGTGTCGCTTTCATGCCTGGTCGTCTCGTGCACACAAACGAAATACTTGTCAGTCTTGGCGATAGCTGGTTTGCAGAGCGTTCGGCGAAGGATGCCGGGGGAATAGCAGCAAGACGAATTAAATGTAGAATAGAGTCTGCTATTCGTATGTTCGGTGATACAGGTACCTTACCTTTTAGATGTCTCTGAGCGATTAGCGGAGTTTGAAAAAGAGGTAGCAGACATTGAGGCGCAGCGGCAAATGACGTTGCACCTGCTAAACGAAAAGGAGGACTTCGTCGAAATTCGCGAACCGTATGATACGGAAAATGGCGAGACTCTCGTAGAAAGAAGGAGGCGACGAGAAAAAGAAAATCAGGAACTCTTAGCTAGAATAGAGAAACAGGTTGAAGTGCTCTCAGACTCAGGGAGTACCAGTGATGATGATGATGATGATGAGGACGAGGACGAGGACGAGGACGATGATTCAGAAGAAGACGTATCTGCTGCACGAATAATAGTTCATCACAGTGAACCCAGCGAGGTTAATAAAGAGATAGCGCTCTTACTGTAGTGTAGCAAATTTTCTTTGTAGGCTGCAGAGTCTGCAGAAGCTAGAGACGGCGACGATGCAGCTGATCTCAGTCAAGTGTCACCTGGACGTTTTCTTGACATGTACCGAAAAGTCCTTCAGCCTGCATCTAAGAAAGAGACTGAAGAAAAAGAGAAGAAGAAATCAGAGAGTAGTCGAACGAAGAAGTCCGTTCACTTTGCACCTGATACGAAGTCAGAGCCAGCGAAGGCGAAAGAGAAAACGGCGACGAAGAGTCAAGCATTCTCGGGAGTCATAGTGGAGAAGAGTTCATCGATGCAGCAGCATCCAGTAAGGGCTTCTACGTGGGAATCTCACAGACGTAACATATATAAATTTCCTCTGCAGACACCTTCCTATAAACAACAACAGCAGAAACGTATATCAAAGTTCAAAGCATCAAGAAAGGGGAACGATGCGTCATCAAATTGAATGATGTGTTATCGCATTTTCACGATTTCTTCCGTTGCTATTTTTCGCAACACGTTAAAATCGACGGCAATGTGTCGCCTCCAAAACCGCCGATTCTTGCCCCACACTTCGGCGGCGTAACGAGGACTCGCGATGCCTTGAAAAATTCTCGCCACCGCGTGTCCGCTAAACGTCTGATCCTCGTGAAGCGACACGAGACCCCGCACGTCGCGACGAATGCCGACCTCGTCCTCTTTCGTACATTGCGACGACGACGACGAGTCACTCTTCTCGAGAGCAGCAACGTCGTCGCTGAAATACAGCTCTATGCTCCTTCTCAGCGCATCGCTCAGATCCGATTTGACGTCGTCCACACAATCCCTGACGCTCTCGTGAGCTACAGCTAGCAGGAAGGAGTGAGCCGCTCTCAGCTTATTCAATCCCATAGTAACTTGATTCTTGACTCGTTCAAAGAGGTAATCGCATATTTCATCTCGCTCGTCTCCGTTCAGACTCCCCGAGCAACGAGCGCGCAAAGCGAGGTTGCCAAATTCGACCATGACGCCGGTTTTCTGCGGCACTTTACCGCTAGTGTCCCACTCCAAGCCGTTCAGCTCTCGTCGAACCAATCGCGACTCCCAGCCCATTCGATTGCACAACTCAATCAAATCGAACTGAATGATGCTCGTCTTCTCGACGCTTTGACACTGTTCCCTGCACAAAGCCAGAGCGGCGTTCACAGCCAAGCACTTGCTCGCCAACGCCCTCATCTGCTTCGCACCGCCGTAGCACTTGATCGTGCATCGCGAATAGCTCGGAGCCAGCTGACGAAGCGAGCCGTCGCCGCGCAGCTCCAAATAGCAGAGAAGCGTGGCAAGCGCCTCTTCTTTCAAATCCAAATCGAAGACATTTTTCTCAATGTCAATTGCCACCTCGTGTCCCGGGCCGCACGCCGTCGGCCCTCCCTCGCTCCCGCCCGTCAGTTCGGAGCATCGACAGTGCGGAAAGACCCGATTCACGAAGCGCTTAACCGTGTATCGATCTACGTCGTGAGCAAAGCAGTGTCGCTTCAGCTCGCCTATATCAGAACCCTAAATAATAGAGAATCTCTATGTATGGGCACGTTGTTTCCCCCCCAACAATCATTCTTACATCTTCGTCGAGGAAAACGTGGCAGTGAGCGACGCTGCCGTCGCGACCGGCTCGACCTATTTCCTGCACGTAGTTCTCCAACGTCTTCGGCATGTTATAGTGAACGATTCCGCCGACGTTTGCCTTGTTGATGCCCATACCGAACGCCACCGTCGCGACGACAATTCGTACGTTACCGGACGTAAAACGCTTCTGAACACGACGACGTTCCGCTGCCGTCAAGCCGGCATGATACGCTTCCGCTACTGATGTCGATCGAGAGCCCCTCGCACTGCGATCCTGATGTGACGTTCGAATATATTGGGCCAATCGTTCGGTCTCCTGTTGCCGAGTGCAGTAGATAATGATTGAATCGAAGGAATCGAACCGCTTCCCCTGCAGCAAATCGATGAGCGCGCGATCGCGATTTCTGTCGCACGAAACTGACAGACAAAGATTCGTTGGCAACGGTGGACCCCGTATAATTGCGTCAGAATTTTTCGGGAGATTGAGATGCTTTGACACGGAATCTAACGTCGATGACGTGGCAGTTGCTGTCAAACCGAGAATGCACGAAACGCCGTAAGTTTCCCTCAACACCTAGAAAAAAGAAAATTAGAATATCTAGCGTAGCGTTTTTATGTGATTCTAACCTGGCATAATTGAAGGTAGCAAGGTCGAAAATTGTGCGACCATTCGGAGATGCAGTGGACTTCGTCGATGCACGCAAAGGAGATCGGAGGAAGCTTGAGAGAATCTTTTCCGCTGATTAGGCTTTCCGGTGACAATAAGAGAATCGATATACGGCCGTCCGCAACGTCGGACAAAGTCTTCTGCTTCTGTTTAGGCTGCAGGCCGCTGTGAATACAAGCACCGCGTAGACCAAACGGCAAACACTGAATCTAGTGAGGAAATATTGCGCATTGATTCAATGTCTATATCTGTCTTGCCTGATCTTCCATTAGCGAAACGAGAGGCGATATGACCAACGTGACGCTATTTCTGTGCTTGGCGTACAGACAGGCGGGTAGCTGATAGCATAAGGATTTGCCTGAACCAGTTGGCATGACAACTATAGTAGACAAACCTGGAAGAATCAATAGTTGTAGAAGCAGTTTACGTATAGTGCATCCAAACTGACCTTGGAGCGTTCTCATTACGGCTTTCTCCTGTCCTGAACGAAACGAAGAAAAACCCAACTTCTGCAACGTGTCAAATACTTCCTGAGGAGTGTCTATAACAATCGAAAGTTAACTCCATTCATTGGTTACGTTCGTGTAGAGTGAGAAAGACGTACAGTACATGTATAGGCATGAACTACCGTTCAAAAGGTTTACGAATTATAGAAAATATACTTAGTGAATTGGTGATTCCCGGGATCTCACTAGGGTTATGTCGAGAATTTTAAGTGTTGTAAGAGGGTCTGGAAGCATATATAGACACATGCATATATCATTATAACTATGTTGGAAGCAATACACCAAGAAAATGTTATGGAGGCGTGGGGACCTAGCTTTAGTTTAACAATCAATAGAAAAGGCTTTGCTCGCCAATTTTAAGCCTTCGCAGTAACTAATGCAAGCGAGGGGCCGACTCTCCTGCAGTAATTATTCCAAGCGACGGCCCGGCTCTCCTGCAGTAAATAAAACTGTTGGGAAACTGAATTTTCTTACTAAGTCTGGGTTTTAGTAGTATGGGTCGGCGATAGGAGAGTGAGGGTCGGGCCCGACCCATGCAGACCCACGTGGGCAGAACACCGTGAGGGATTAGCTTAATCTTATTACTGGTGCTCGTCAAATTTTCTAACCAGGGTGAGTAAGAGGAAGTGGGAATGGCCTAAAATTTTGAACAATACTGTAGAATGGGTCCAGGTCTTTTCTAGATGCCTTAAAGTGCTAATTTCTACTAAGATCTTACCGTGGCACGTTTCCGAATACACTGGT
This sequence comes from Oscarella lobularis, assembly GCF_947507565.1. Taxonomy (NCBI): domain Eukaryota; kingdom Metazoa; phylum Porifera; class Homoscleromorpha; order Homosclerophorida; family Oscarellidae; genus Oscarella; species Oscarella lobularis. The sequence continues at coordinate 2,192,968 of NC_089177.1, read as the reverse complement.
TCTACGCTTTCAGTAGAAGGAGACAAGTCGTAATCCGGTGGCCGCAAAGGAGACGTCGGAAGATCCATTATCTCCGTTCCATCCCACTCGGCGTCGCTTTCTCCTTCGACTCTCTGCTCAATCCTCTGTGGACACTTCGAAGCCCAATGACCGTCTTGGCCGCACTGAAAGCAAGAGGTTTTCGTTTTGCCAAATTTCGCTTTGAATTTCCGTTTCCATGCCCAACGACTAAATCGTTTCGCCGCTGAGCCAATGCCGCCTTTTGGGCGATAAAACCGGCGTCGATTCATGTCAATACGGACAAAATTCTCGCTCACAAGGCCACGAGACGACCTAAGAAAAGAAATAGCTAGTACCGTATCGCTCAAAATATTTAGGCACTGATCTATCATGCATAGTAAATGTGCGTTCACTAGCCATATGCTAAGTGCTAGTCATCCGAGTGAAGGAAAGGTTCTAACTTAAGCGCGAGCTACAAAAGGACCCAACGCGGACGCGAAGATGCTAAAATTTTGAAGTAGTACGTACCCCATCTGAGGTTTGGGCTTTGACGGCGCTGCTGCTGTTTCCCTCTTTGACTTCTTGCGTGATTTGGCGGAATTGCCTCCGCTCTTCGCTGCTGAAGCATTCTCCGACTCAGACACGTGTCTACGTTTCGCACCAGGAGCCAAGTTATTCCACAGTGATAAAGAGGAGTCCACCGGTGACGCATTCGCACCGTTATCACCATCATCAGCATAAAACTTGGCTAAGGCAGACTCGATAGGACTCAGATTTGAATCTGATGCAGATACGTCTTGATAAACAGCTTCAGTCTCGTTCTCGCCGCATTCCAAGTGGTCCCCAGTTGCACGGCACCCGTCCTTATCCTTACTATCATCATGGCGGAATTCAGAGGCCTGCGCTGTTGCTGAAGTGCTACGCTCCACCTCATCTCTGCTGGTCTCAACGGCAATCACGTCATTATCTCGAGGATCCACAAGCTGCTCTCTCTCTTCCTTAGTGTCATGATTCGTATCGTTGCTGCCCTTGCAATCAGACTCGGTGCGAATCAGATTCAAAGAACTCGCTGCAGTTGACTCAGTCACATGACGCCTATACTCGTCATCGTGACATCGAAGAGGAGAAGAAGTCATTGCTGCCTCATCATTGCTGGCCTCAATGCGGATTACATCATCACGTCGCGCATCCACAGACTGCCCTTTCTCTTCCTCCCAATCATCATATCCAAGACACTCGGCGCTGTCAGCCCTCAGTCTTGTAGCCCTGGCACCCTCCGGCTGGCACTCGTCAAGCCAATCCGCTTCCAAATTGAATCTTCTTTTCCGCTTCAAGGCAGCTGAGCCGAATCCAGACCACAGAGCAGAACCAGCACAGATAATGGGAAAATCTGTCTTTGTTGGTGCATTCGTCTCATCATTACTTTCTGCTCTGGGAATTCCCCCCATCAGATCATCATTTTTCAACTTCAGTCCTCCTTTCTTCCCACCATCAGACAGACTAACCGTAGCGTGGCCACCATCTCGTGTCCAGCGCCGAATTCTTTTGTGCATCAATGACTCGCGAGCTTCCTTCATATTTCTCTTGTGAATCAACTCTTCTTCCCTTTTATGGTCAACTAGTTTTTTATTATTAAACGCTTGTCCAAAGACAGTGTAATCTCTATCGCCAACCTGACGTAAGTTGACGTATAGAACACAGAAGAATATTTTTTTCTAGCCAAACCTACATTTTCACTTGATTGCGCCTTTTTGTCCTGAATTTCCCTCTTCAAGCGCTTGTACTTCACATATAATTCTATTGGCAAAAAATTGAGCACTATCGAAGAAATGATCATGTGACCTCACCACGAATTTCCTCCGAGCCGACGTGTACGTCGTCCTGATGAGAAACAATTAGACATAAGCTACGTTTTCTGCCTTATAAACGCACGCTGGTCGGTTTTCGACCGTTGTGGTGCTTGAAAGTGTTCTCCCAAGCTTTCAGCTCGCGTCTAACGTCTTCTAGTTCTTCGGCGGGAGTTTGGATAGACGTCATTACTGTAACTGTACTTCGATTGACTCGAATTTTCACCAAACAGCTATCCAAAACACTGGAATGGAGCCGGATCGAAAGAAGGCGCCAAGACACGAGTAGACGTAACGCACGTTAACGACGAGAAGATCAAGAAGACGGCGAAATCCTCAGGCTTGGGATAACGGACTACTCGTCCAAAATGTGCACTGCTGCATTCAGAGGTTCCGTGGCTATGAAACCTCCAAAGGGTCCTTCAAAACGCTAGTGGACAGTCCACGTGCCAAAAGTAACGCGCGCAATTTGCACGAGGCTTGTTATGGCGGCGCCTGCAGGTTATTATGACAACGACTACGACGATTACGACGATTTCGATGACTACGATGACTTCGATCTGGGCGCCTATGAGGAGAACGAAGGCGAGGTTGATTCCACAAACCGAAACACGTTCACACCGCTCAAAATCATGACGATCGAATCACCAGAGCCCGAGGAAACCGACCGTCCGCCAACCCTCGAAGACTATCGAACTGCAGCAACGAAAGGAAACCTCGACGCCGTGAAGAAGTTCGTGGAAAATGATGCATCGAGCGTCGACGTGCGTTTGAACACTGGCTGGACGGCTCTCGTGCACGCGTCGAGCGCAAATCAGCCTGACATAGTGAAATATCTTCTCTCGAAGGGCGCCGATCCCAATTTCGAGAAGGATCTCTACACGCCTCTCATGGCAGCGTGCTCGGCACGCGGCGGAAGCGCCGAACGCAGTTTGGAATGCGTACGCTATCTCGTCGAGAACGGCGCGCTCGTACACGCCCACGATCGCTCTCGCATGACAGCGCTCATGTACGCGTCACGCGAAGGCAGAGTGGGCGTGGTGGAATATTTGCTGAAAGAGGGAGCGGGTCCCAACAGGCAGGACGTCAGGGGGTGGACACCCTTAGCATTTGCCTCGAGTCAGGGTCATGCTCCAGTCGTGCAGTGTCTGATTGAGCATAAGGCTAATGCTATGATTGCATGCTTCGATGGGCAAACGCCAGCAGATTTGGCTTACGTCGGAGGCCATGAACGCATTATGGAGTTATTGACGGGTGAAGCCCGGGAAGCAATAACCGCGGCGTCGTTCAAACCTCCCACAGTGACACGTAGCGCCAATGTCCAGTATGGGGACTTGGAAATGTTTCTCTGCAGTCTTGATCTCGGCCATCTCATTTCGGTCTTCCATCAGCACCAGATTGGCTTTTCCTCGGCGTTGAGACTCGCTGAATCGGACTTGGAAAAGATGGGAATAGCGGAAGTTGGCGTGAGACAGAAATTAATCAATGGGATCAAGCAGGTGCATGCTAAAGAATGGGATGCCTCGAATCTCGACGAGCAGCTTACGGCGACAATTGGGCTAAACGAAGCGCAGCTCATCCTGGAAAACGTGGCCAAACACGCCGGATATCTGAATAGCAGCATTTGCTACGTGATCAGACAGCTTCCGGCAAAGAAACCATTCACAGAAGATTTTCTGAAAGCGGTGGATGGGGTACGCACCGTCGTTGACGAATTAAAAGTCTCCGTGAACGAAGTGGAAAAGGCTTGTGGGCGAAGCGAGACTGCAACTCAAAAGAAAAAGGTTCCAGTCCCACGACGAGTGTCTCCTTTTAGAGTAGGAATTTTGTTTTCTGCCGCAGCTGGCATTTTGGGAGGGCTTCTCTTGCTAAAATTTCGTGACAAACTTGATTAGATAGACTAAGAGTTGCTTGCCTACTGTCTGTCAAGGATATCATAAACAATGCTGCGTTGGGTTTTTTCTGTTTAAACCTCTGTCAGTTTCCCTCCAATTTTACGGCGACAGTGACTGATGCAAAAAAAGAGCATCCAAAGTCATAAATCTGATCCTACGTAAGTGTCTGTTTTTCGGCACTGCCTGGCGGTGTTAGGGTTGCTGGTTCAGCATTCATCAAGTTACCTGTTTGAATTGCTTGGCGTGTTGACTTTACCTCATCCTGAAAGAAGCGCGCGTACATAGCTAAGTAGCATATTACGTAGTTTGCTAACTCACAAGAAGTTTGAATATGTTGAAGTGTGACTGTATCACGTGTCTCTGGTCTTTTGCTACTTTGGTAGTGCACCTCAGGATGGGCGAAACGGTTCCTCTTCGAATAGCAAGGAAGAAAGGTCGCATCCACTGAACGCACTCGCACACCCTCTCCCACGACTGGCCTAAATGAAAACAGAGATAGAGATAGAGACTATCCGCGTGTGAGTGCCTTACCTGTCGTTTCCCAGCTAAAATCGTCGCGGAGCATTAGACACATGGACGACGCTGCCAGGACGCTATTAGGAAACCGCAATGATCCAATATCCATCATGCAGAGATCCATTAACTAGTACAAATTCACTCTCAAGCGTTCTGTGGCGGTCATTTTTTTCCTCGCTACCTGAATCGCTTTGATGAAGTCTTGTTGGGAATAAGCCGGGGTTAGAAAATTCTCCGACGGCGTTTTCATCGATTTCACATTGGCCAATTGCAAGAAGACGCTCAGCCAAGAATTGGGTGTAATAGGACTCAACATCCAATCTAAAGTCTACCAAAAAAACATGCTCAACACACATTTGCATCCCTCTATCCACTCGGCGACACCTGCAATTGCAAGAGCTCCATTTCCTCGATTTGTTTCGTCGTACAAGCTCCGTCGGTGACGTCAGCAAAATCGATTATTTTAGGAGGATAAATTTCTTCGACTTTCGCTGCAATGAAAAGACTGGTGACACCAATCAATTGCAACTGCCCGTCCCCATAGGAACAGGTCTGCGTCAAAAACCGATCGCAGTATTCGGCCGCCAAATAAAACGTTTCGCGATGCATCTCAAAAACGTCGCAAACCTGTAGAAAAAATCCAATTTTTTTAATGAAAATAATACAAACTGACGTCACAAACCTCAATGAGCCACTCAAATAAAATCGCCCGCATACGTGACGTCAAACGCGGATGATTCCTCTTCAAATAAAACTCGTCCTTCCGATAGATCGCGTCCTTGCTCAACGCGTATTGCCATAAATCGTCCGAATCGGTCCAGCTGAACGGCGGCAGCGGTCCGCGTCGATCTCCTATGTGCTGGCGCAGAATCCAACCGGCGTTCATTGACAAATCCGACCGCGCCCCCGCCGCGGCGACGAGGGGAGCGGACGGGGCCCGTAGAAACGATTCCGCATCGTCGATCTCCGCCAGCGGACGACGAAGATCAGCGACGAAGCTCGTCGAGGATTCGCCCGCTCGAAGAATCTGCGAAGCGACGAAGAGAAAAGTGGTCGCCATTTTCTTTTTTTTTGCTTTCTTTCGCTGTTTACCGTTGACGAATCGTCGTCGTGCGCTTCCTGCTGTCGTTTTCGAGTCGTCGACGTTCTTCGTTTCGTTGCGTACGAGGCGCGATGTGGTGGTAGGGCGAGAACGGGGTCCCGTCCCGGGATTTCGCTCCTCGACGGCGAGACGTCGCTGCGTTTTCGTTTCGCTGCTTTCGCTGCCCTCGTTTCTGGCTTCGATTGCTGTTTTGACATTGTGAGTGCGGCGGTTGGGTGTAGACACGCTCCTGGGTCTCAGCTGGAGCGCCGTCTGTCAAAGAAATACCGCGAAATCAGCCCGCCGAGCTACTTCTGTAGTCCCGTATAAAATTGTCTATCCCGGACGACCAACCCGGACGCGCATAGATGTCTCACGTGACAAAGATTTCTTACGTGCAGCAGTAGGCCGCAGCAGTAATGGTATATTCTCTGTACATGTATCTTATCCGCGCTCCCTCCTTTCGGCTTCCTCGCGGATCTCACAAAAATAAGTCAGGTCTATGGCACGTGAGATGTGTGATGTAACACACGCGCTCTTCACGCTCACCTCACGTGATCGCTGGAAGCGATTCAAAAACGTCGATTCGTCCGCGCATTTCACAGTTGAACGGACGCCACAGAAGTGGAGCTCATGATACGATGCTCGGGGGCATAATCGACTATCTACTGGGTCCAGGAGAGACGTCGACGAGCCTGGATCCAGTAGAGACTCAGAGGAAGCGAGAAGATGACACCATCGATCTCACGGAAACCACAGAAGACGATTTTATCGTCGTGACGGATAGTACCAAAACGAAGGGGAGACGCGGCGACGACGAAGAATGGGTGGTCGTCGACACTTGGCAAAGAAAGGAATCGGGTATCGAAGTGCAAAAGAACCACGCCTTTTTCTTTATTGTGGCGTAATAAAGGAATCCGCTCTTTTTCCTAGACGACGAGGAAGACAACGGCTGGGTCGTCGCGCCGCCCGAATGCTTTCGTCGCGCCGAAACGACGACGGGAACGAACGTCGTCGAATCGACCGACATGGAGAATCTTCTCATCGAACATCCGAGCATGTCGGTCTACGTGATGCGCGCGCCCGTCGTTCGTCGTCGCTCGACGTCCGCGGCGCGTCTCTCGCGATCCGATCACGACGAGCGACGCGTCGCGCGCGCGCGTCTCGCCCACGCTCTCGGCGCCGTGCCAAGCAACAGGAACGTCAGGAAGACGGATGCCGCACCCACGCGTTGTTGCCAAGCGAAGAAAGTCCGCGCGGCGTCGAAGCTGGGCAATTTGGTTCATCAACGATGGTCGAGTTCGAAGCAGAAGAAAGTCGTTCGACAGAAGATCGTGTGCCCTCGCAAGTCTTACTGAACTTTCTTCGAATGTACATTTTTAATTAAGTTTACCTCCTAAGATGTTTCTTGAGTATTTATCCGAATATATTGTTTGCAGTTGGCTTCTCACCGCTCAATTTTATTCATGAATTCGCTCACGCGTTCGCGATCGACGTCATTTTGCCAGCATCCGTTCTTCTTGAAGTATGAGCCGATAATCATGCCGTGCAGTTGACTGGGATAGCTGAGCACGTTGGCTGGCGTGACCCCTGATCCAAGAAGAACGGGTATATTGACTGACTTCAGCACTGTTGAAACGTCTTCATTGCTTGCTGGTAATCCCGTTGTACTTCCTGTAATAATTACTCCATCGCTGAGAAACATTTCAGCTGCCTGAGCTGTCTCAGTTATGTTTACGTCACTAGTCAACGCATGGGAACTACATAAATAATAATTGACATTTTAGTCCGTTTTGCTCGAAGATTCTACCTGTGTTTCTTCTTGACATCAGTGAATACCATTATGTCCTCTCCTTCAATGATCTTCCTGTATCTCATCAGCTCGCCGGCACATGAACTTATAATTCCTTCGTCGGCAACGTGAGCAAAGACGAAGCCTTCTGCTCGAATAAAGTCCATTTGCGCTGCCTTGGCAACTGCCAATGCCGCACTATTTGCTCCAGCTAAAATCTGAATGCCACATGGCATTTTCGACTCTTGCTTGACTCTCTGGCAGACGGCTGTCATGCAAGCGACCACCTCGGGACCGACTTCGCTATTCAAGTAAGGAACGTCGTGCATGTTTTCTATCAGTAAACCATGCTGTGAAAGATGGGGGTGAACGTTTTTTGAACGGTTACGAAGTCACTTTACCAGTCCGCATTCTTTGTATATTTTTGCCTCGTTTACAGCCTTCTCTACTATTGCTGAAACAGGGAGACGATGTTTTGGAGATCCTGCAGCACAACTGAAGTGACCTAAGCATTACCTTCAGTTTAGTAACCTGGAAGTGCTTCTACGTGAATCATTCCAATGGCAGCGCGTCTAGCACGACCAAACACGTTGGCAAATCGTGCAGCAGCACTCAAATTCGACATAAGAAGCGTACTGTACCGTGACGTGACACGCGTCGAATGCGCATTACGCACTTCTGCGCAGACATGTTCCGAAGCAAAAAGGGCAATTCTAACCCTTCCGAGGAGAAGCGAACGAAGAAGAAAGATCTAAACGCGATGTTCGGCTTCGATATGGACGCCGACGCCGACGACGACGACTTGGAAGCCGAGTTGTTGGCTCTAACAGGAAACCCAGCCCAACAATCGAAAAAGAAACAAGCAAAGAAGGACGTCAGTCTAGCAGAAATACAGGCGATGGCAGAAGAGGGTCTGAGAGACGTCGACGAAGACGACATGTCGGATGTGGACGAAGACGACGATCTTTTATCGGAACTCGCCGATCTGACGGGAGGCGAGGCTCCCGATGCCGTTCCCATGCCAACAAGCGAGTCCACACCCCGTTCGCCGAACGCCGGCATCGTCAAACTGATAGAGGAGAGGAAGTCGCTCTACGAACGTGCCGTTGCTCGAGCGAACGCCGACGGCGACAAATCGAAAATTCGTCGATTTAGTCGAAGTCTGAAGACGTGCGAGGAGCTGCTCAAGGCGGCACAAAAAGGCCAGCACGTCGACGAAGCGGAGGTGCCGCCGCCAGTCCATGTGCCGTCCAAAGAAGAGCCGTTGTCGAATCCTCGTCCGCAGCCTGCGGCCGCTCCGCCTGTTAGTCCAGACGGTTTGGACAAACCGAAGCCCGCTCCTCGTCCCGTTGCTGCTGAAAAACCGAAGCCAGCTCCGCGTCCATCTACAACGACTCCGGAGCAGATGAAGCCGGCGCCGGCGCCTCCCGCTGCTAAGAGACCTGTGCCGACTCCGCGTTCGGATGCAATGACGGCACAACCTGTTGTAGTTGTGAGCAATCCGGAGCCGTCTGACGAAGGAGACGCGGACGATCTTATCAAAGCCGTTCTTTCTCTTCTTCACGAGCGGTTGACGCAGTACAGATCGGCGGCAATTCAAGCAAAGAAGGGAGGCGACAAGGGAGCCGCCGTCGAATTCATGAAGAAGGCCAAGTACTTCGAACAGACGGTTGCGTCGATACAGAAAGAAGAAGAAGTCGATTTGTCTCAGATACCATCAGCTCCTCCAGGATTCAAAACGTCAGCTAAATCGCAGCTTACTCTTCAGAAGCTCAACGAAATGGCGCCTGATTCTGAATCGGTACCGGCGCCGTCTCCCTCTCCGTCTCCTTCTCCTGTTCCTCAAGAAATTCCGTCAAAACCCACCTCGCTTTTAGAAGGGCTCGAGCAGCGATTAGCCAAGTATCAGTCCGCAGTCGAGTTGGCCAAAAACGACGGGCAATCGGGTAAGGTTCGTCGGATGAATCGAATAGTCGGCCAGTACAAAGAAGCGATCCAAGCGTGCAAGTCCAAGAAATCGTACGCGTACGACGAGTTGCCCGCGCCGCCCGGTTTTCCGCCGTTGCCTCTGTCGCATCAATCGCCGTTGGCTGGAGCGCTGACAGCTAGTGCTCCGTCCATCGAGTCATCGCGTCTCGTGCAAACGTCGCCGCGTCCGGCGACACTACAAACGTTCCCCGCTCCGCGATCGACCAACGACGAGCAGCTCGATCGTCTCGTTCATCGCCAGACCGAGCTGAAGAAAGCGGCTCTCCAAGCGAAGCACGACGGCAACGTCGACCTGGCGAAGAAAATTTTCTTTCAGGCAAAAAGCATGGATCAGATGATTGAAGCAGCTCGAGGTGGAATCAAGGTCGACATGTCTCAAATGCCATCTCTTTCGCCGTCGCCGCAGCCGCCGGCAGTCGAAGCAGCGGCACCCAAGATAAACGTAGAGAGAACGGAAGCCGATGACGAAACGTTGGCTCGTCTCGAGTCGACGTTGTCCAAGCAAGTCGACTTGGCCAAACGAATGGAGCTCTACTACAACGGAACGGGTCATCTGAAAGAGGCGGCGGAGTATCGCAATATGGTTCGCTCGTCGCAGCGCGACTTGGACGCCGTCAAGAACGCGCTTTCGTATCAGAAACCCGTGCCGCAATTTCACTACGAAGATCGAGCCTTTTCCAAGCTCAACGTCTTTCCGGAACTGAGCGAATCCGAAGTCGAAGTCGTCGTCGTTCGTGGCATCAATTTGCCGCTGCCGAAAAAAGTCGAAGCGAAAGATTTCGATACCTACGTGACCGTCGAGTTTCCGTATCCGCAGGAGGATTCGCCTTCAGCGAAAACATCCGTCATCAAGGGAACGGACAATCCGACGTACGAACACTCAATGAAGTTTCCGATCGATCGTAAACAGCGTGCGTTCGGACGAGCGCTCAAGCGTCGTCCCGTTCGCGCCGAGTTGTGGCACAGTCGCAGTTGGAGTCTATTTCGCGGCGATCAGTCGCTCGGCGAAGTCGCTATTCGCATCGAAGCGCTCGAGACGAAGTGCGAAGTGCACGAGTGCGCCGATTTGACGGCGAATCGGAAACTAGTCGGCGGAAAATTGGAGATTCGCGTTCGATTGCGACAGCCGCTTCAAGGCGACGACGTCAACATCGTCAACGAACGTTGGCTCGTCATCGATCATCCGCCTTCGTCGGCGTCGCTGCATCGGCGAAGTCCGTCGCCGAGACGAGAATCGTCTCCTGAGTCGGAGACGACGTCGATTGGGCCGACGATCAGCAGCATCATGAGCTTTCGCGTCGTTCAAGCGGAATTGCAGTCGGCAGAAAAGACTATAGCGCAGATGAAATCGCATCGACAAAAACCGCCGAAGGTGTACGATCATCGGGTGCGCGAATGCAGGGAGAAGTTGTCGAGCATTCAGACGGAGATGAAGCGAGGCGGAAAGGCGTATATCGCTTCGTACGTGAAACGATTGGCGGGGAAAGTGGCAGAGGAACAGGCGCTGGCGGCTCAGCTCGTGCGCGCTGGATCGAGAACCGATGCGGCGGCGGCATTGCATAGGAAAAAAATCATGGAAAACGAGATTAAGGAGTGGAAAGTAAAGTTTCATATTTAGCGAATTACTGAATTCTTGGACGGCTTTTTTTCGTGCGTATCTTTCTGTGTATTGAGCAACTAAAAGATTTGTCCACTTTGGTACATACATACATTGTCTCGCCAAATTCTAAATTCAAATTCGCTAAATCTATCGTAAATAATCTCAAGTATTGCCTACTTGCGGCCAGACAAACCCCTCAGGGATAACTAATTTACCCACAACTCCGTCTGCTTTCGCCTGCAGCGCGTCACTAGAGGCTCCTATTATAAGAATAAAAACACGCTGCTGTAACCTAATTGTACAATCAATCAACCGCTGCTGACGGCTTTACTGCCAGAGAATCGACACTAGACGACGACGACAGTGGTGGTAGAGGAGATGAAAACTCCAGAGGCGGCGGCGACGTTCGTCCACGAAAATTGTTAAGTGAAAAAGCGTTCGATTCCCGTGACGTGGGATAGGCGACGGCATTCGTCTCTAGTGGCGACGTCGCTACAAGAGTCGAGTTGCTCGTTTGTGACGAATAACGACCTCGTGTCACATTTGCGACGTAGGCGACGGCTTGCGACGACGACGACGATGCCGATCGCTTTCGTCGTCGTCGTCGACACAGCCAAACGAACACAATAAGAGCAACGAGCACCAGCAAAAGGATGCCGGCACTCGAAACGATATACAGAATTGTGAAAGACGACGTCGTCTTCGTTGTCGTCGTCGTTGTCGGCGATAGCGGTGGAACAGCAACGGCAACAGACGACACAGCAGCTCCGTACTCGTTGACGACTTTGCAAGCGTAAAGGCCAGTGCGAACCGAGTTCAACTGCAGAACGACGACCGCCGGCTCGTTTGATAGCGGCAACGACGCGTCATCGTATGCGCTCTTCGCTATCGTCTCATTGTCACGGAGCCAAAGGACGGACACGAACGGCACGCCGTGGTTCGTGATTCGACACTCCAGCGTAACAGTCGCCGCAACTTCCGTCACCGTTAGTTCCACGTCAGGTAAACATTGCGATGTTTCGTCTTTTCCGCATGCACATGTACGGCCGCCGTTCGGAACGGGAAAACAAAGTTGACGGCATCCGCCGTTGAGAAACGAGCACATATTTGAACCTTCGGAAAAGGAAACATTTACGGGGACGCGTGCACGTCTCGTCCACTTACCTATCTGCATATCTGCGTGAACAACAACGATTCCGTCGGGCGTATCCCTCGTCTTACGAAACAGAATCAAATCAGAACCGTTGAGACGCGCTCGAAGCAGATAGTCGTAACCGCCCGAGGTGATGTACATGTAGCCGTTGTGCAGAGCCAGTCGATTCGGATCTTCTAGCAACGGATGCTTTGATATCAGGACGGACTGCTCGGTGCCGTCCAAATTGGCGACGCCGATCTGAGAAAAAAAACGAGAATTATAAAACGAGTCGCTCGCTAGCAGCGGCGGAAGCGAACCGGACCCCCCATGCAGCGACGATTCCCCGTTTCTTGGAAAAACGTAAACGTCAAACAGCCGGACATACCTTATTACCATAGAACTCCGTCCAGTACAGTTTTCCATTTGCCAAAGCGACAGCACGCGGCGAATCGAGATTGACGACGACCACTTGCCGTCCATCGCCGTTCATATACGACCGTTCAATGCGATTGAACTTGACGTCGGCGTCCGTCCAATACATGTAGCTAGGAAGCCAAAAGACAGTCAGTCAGGTTTTTCCCCCCTCGAGGCGCGCACGCGCGCATACCCGGCGGCGGGATCAACCGCTATCGACGTAGGGGAACCCAAGTCGGTTACAACAATCGCTTTGCAATAACGATAACGGGCTCGTCCGTCTCCTCCGTCGAGACGGCACGCGACGATCTCCTTTCGATTCTTGTCGACGAAATAGAGATTCGCGCTCATCCAGTCATAGGCGACGGCCGTCGGTCGTCCGCCGTCCGTGTCGACGAGAACCGTCGGCGTTCGCCCGAGCGGATACGAAGCGCTCGCGATTCGTCCCGTCGACTCCTCGGCCCAAATGACGACTCCCAACGATTTCGCGTAGTCGACGCCGTACGGAATCGCGTTCGAAACGACGGCGAAATTCGCCTCGTGCGTCTCGTTCGGCGCGAACGTCGACGCGCGAATCGAATCGATGTCGGCGTAGAGTACGTACGAATCGTCGCGACGACATCGATCGCCGTTCGTTCGTCCGTACGAGCAGCGGCACACTCGTCGCCGATTCGGCTCCGCTTGGCACAACTGTTCGCAGCCGCCGTTCGCGCTCGAACAGCCGTTTCGACCGCGAACGCGCTGGGAATCGTACGCCGCTATGCCCATCGGTCGTTTGGCGTTCGAGAGCGTGCCAGCGACGCGTTTCGCGCGCGCTTCGTCGATGCCCACTTCGACGATACCGCGCATCGACCAATCGGTCCAATAGAGATGATTTCGAAAGAGGGCCAGGCTGAACGGATGAAGACCACCGGTCTTCGGCGCTTCGTACTTGCCAATCATTCGTCGTCCGCTTCCGTTCAAGTGACAGGATTCGACGACGTCCAATTTGGCGTCGACCCAATAAAATCGACCGATCGTCAAGTCGAGTGCGAGTCCGTTCGGATAGACGATGCTCGTGTTGACGAGAACTTCTCGTCCGGCGCCGCTCATGTGCGCGCGTTCGATTCGAGGAACATTGCCCCAATCCGTCCAATACATCCGACTGGAAATCGACGCGGGAAGAAAAAAAAACAAAAATAGACTTTATAAAAAGCAGACGCGTCTCTTTCTCTTACCCATCTTCAGGATCCAAAGCGATCGCCCTAGGCTTGTCCAAACCGCTCTCGATGACCCACGTGGCAAAATAGCCGTCGAGACTCGCCATCCCTATTCGCTTTAGCACCGTATCCGTATAAAAAACGTACTGACCCGCCCAATCGACGGCAACATCCTCCGGCTTTTCCAGCGCCGGAACGACTGTCGTCGCCGTCGAAACGTTGACGATGAGAGACGACTTCATGATAGCCTTTCTACCGGAGTCCGTCCAATAGACGACGGCGGCGGCGGCGTCGAAGCCGATGCCAATCGCTCGCGTGACCGAGAGCGGCGGAAATGCGTCATACATTTTACCCGTTGTATCGTTCACTGCCAAGCCGCGAATTCGACTCTCCTCCGAGAGGAGGAGGAACGTCGGCGGGAGATCTATGTAGAAGAGGCGTTTCTCGATTACCCCGCCCTGCTTATGTTCGCGCGACCGCATAGGGATCGCCGCCATCATGCGCTGGCCATATTCCAGCGCAGGGCGTGACCGACCCCCCTGTCACCGAGCCAACAGTGAACGCGAACGCGTGCGCCCTAACCCTTGCTGCACTGCACACTACTGTAACAGCGTCTCATCGAACCTCGATAGGCAGCTAACGATATGCGAATGTGAACCACTCCCAGCGTCAGCGCCAGTGCGAGCAACAACGTTTGCACGTCTGTGCAGCTGATCTAAGAGAAACTAGAACGTCCTCCTGCTTCATTCCGGGTAGACGACTCGCTCACCGCTCTCGAGCGCCGCCACATCCTTCGACACACCTCCCTTTATGATTTCGCAATCGCAACTGTCAGATCGACGGTACTGTACGCGCGCGAGTATGTCGAGGGGTGGGTCATCGAATTAGGCGTGTCATTGAATATAGGAGCAACGCACGCATGCACGCTCGACCCCCAACAGCGTACACTGTACAAGCATGCCATTCATCCATACCCAATTCCTAATTCGAGCTGTCATCTTCTCTTGTATCTGCTCAGTACCAGTATTATTAGACAACTCTACTTGCGCACAGCGTACCTTTTCTTTGATTTGAACTTTCCGGGCTTGCCTTTTGCTGTTTTGATTGTGGAGCTAGTACGTTTGCTAACGAGAAACAGATCAGTCGCCTATGCATTAGCCTCGTAGTCTAAAGCCCCACCTCAAACCCTTCATCATTTTCTTGCTAGTGTTGGTTAGCTCTCTTTCAAAGCTCTTGCCTCCTCCCACTTCTGCTAAACGCGGTGATGCGACTATATGCATACTGTAAGTAGGGACTAAACAAACTGACTACTGGTCTTCTTCTTTCTCTTTGGCTGTACTAGTATTGAATTTGAATTTGGAGTCTCGTCGGGCATCGCATTCAACCGTCTCTTTCTCTTTGCTCTCTTTGCTTGTCTTGCTTGGTACTCCATGCTTCGTCTCAAATTGGACTGCTCTTTGTCGTCGTGGCTCTTCTAATCACGATAAATGTGTCGGTGCTTTGAGGACCTTATGGAAGTAATTACTTGAATTCCATTTGCTAATCGTCGCTTTTTATCTAATTGCGTTTTCTTAGACTCGGGTAATCCATTAGCTAATACATTAGCTAATACAATTATCGCCAATGAAGCAAAACCGTTATTTAAATACGCACCTTTACGTTTCTGTTGACTCGACTCGAACCATGTTCGTTGAGGACGTCGAGATATCTCCTCCTTGTGCTCGATAAGGTTTTTCGCTTTGCTCACCTCCATTTCAGCAAATTTCATCTAAAGAGTCGATACAGATATACTTTAGGGCAAAAACGGTATACGCCCACCTCTTTTTCCTCTGCCTCCTGCTTTAGCAGAACTTTGACATCACTTTCAAGCTGATTCACTTTCTGCTTATACTTAAGAATAACCTCTGGGAAGGCAACTTCACACACACAAAAAAAGACTTGGATAACCCCTGCACCTGGAGCAACGATCCGACTTTTCACTGGCACTTTAGCCTTCTTCACGATCTCCTTCAACAATTTGCGGTCTTTTTCGCCGACTAGAGTTACAGCCCGACCCCACCGTCCAGCTCTGGCCGTTCGACCGACGCGGTGTATATATCGTTTAAACGTGGACGGCATACTATAATTGATAACCTATATGCAAAGAGTGACGGGGACTCCCGACCAACCAAAGTCAATATTTTCACCGTCTTAACGCCAATAATGTCCAAGCCTCGGGCTGCCAAGTCGGTAGCAGTCAAAATGCTAATTTCGTTCTCTTTGAACTTGTGCAAGGCTTCGAGACGCTGAAGCACCAGAATCCTTTTATCATAACCGATGCCGGAATCCCGTCACGTACCTGCGCTTGACTGAGACTGCCGTGGAGCTCGCCGACACTCAATCCCAGCAAGCCAAGGACAATTCGAAGACGATGAGCCTGCCACTTGGTTGGCAGGAAAACCAAGCAACGATCATTGAAGGATCGACAACAAAGGGCTAGACAGACAATCTCTTTATCATATCTACGCGAAGCCTGATGACATTACCCGTGATAATGGCTTCGCGATCGGCTTCCCTGCTGGCACGGATGCGCAGGAATTCCTGTTGGAGATTGTCGGCGACGTCTGTGTTGCTGTCCACGAAGAGACGCACGGGCTGGTTCAAAGAAAGCCGCGCCAATTCCTTCACCTAACGATATGGGGACTTTGAATAAGAAAGGAGACCGGCCAGCGATCGGGGGAGCGTACCTCGTCAGTCATTGTGGCAGAAAATAACATCGTCTGTCGATTGCGCGGAGTCAATCGAATGAGTTCATTTAGTTGATCCTCGAAATTCTCGTCGAGAATTCTATGATAATTTTATCAGTTAACCATGCGCATACTGAACGTCTTCCGGTACCTGTCTGCTTCATCTATTATTAGTATTTCTATAGTCTGCAAATCGATTGACGGAGTGTTGCGTAGATGATCAATAATGCGACCAGGAGTCGCTATAATGATGTCAGGCCGTCGTCTCAATTCCGCTTCCTGTCGTCTCAGATCCATGCCACCTGTCCAATAAGAAGCCACCGTCTCTCCGCGACAGTCGCCTTGACAAAATTCATACCAGTTGCGAGGCAGAACTGAACTCCCGTGCCTTTAGCCAGTGTATTTCCAACCGCGTGCACCTTAGAAAGAAAATGCGTTGTCAGCCTGGTCCGACACCAATACGAAACCGTATCATTTCGACTATTGGTTATAATACCGGGTTTATTTATGTTGCTGTCACAATAGTCAATGCAATCGTGGATAGTTGTACTGCATGACATGTATGTGTGTGACAGCGCTACTGAGATCTCGTGCTCTATTTGTCTCTGGTCTATTTTACCTGAACGGCGAGCTCTCGTGTTGGAACTAGTACCAAAACGCGCGTCACAGCTGCGTTCTTTGGTCGAAACAGCAAACGTTCAAGCACGGGCAATATAAAAGCAGCCGTCTTTCCTGATTAGAGGAAGTGATACTCGTGGAGCGATAAGAATTTTGAATTACCGGTTCCAGTTGCTGCAGAGGCGCACAGGTCTTTGCCTGCAAGTGCAACTGGAATAGCCGCAGCCTGAACTGGCGTAGGATGAGTAAATCCCGCACTGGTAATAGCCTGATGAAAGAGAACATTGCCCAGATGCTCACAAATGCAGCCTGACTTCACCACCTTCAAGAGAGGTCTCGATAGATTCATGTCGGTGAAATTCATCTCAACGAGGGGAGGAGGTGCTTCAAAGTAGGCCGCTTTTTCAGCCTTAGAGAACTTAAATTAGAAAATTGGAACAATAAATCTACAAAGAAATACCTCGGTTTCGCTGTCTGTCTCATCATCAGAACTGTCGTCGATCATGTCATCGCTATCTGCATCTTCTTCTTCTTCTTCTTCCTCGTCGTCATCTTCTCCCGATTCTTCTTTTGAGTTTTCTGCACGCTTTTCCTCTCCTTTTCCCTCTTCTTTCTTTTGTTTCTTCTTTCTTCGAGCTTCGATCTGCAGTCCCTTTTTCGTAGATGTTCCTCTATCATAGTGTCATCGTACCTTCGCTTTCCTGTCAGCTATCCTCTGACGAATGTTTTCATCTAGGTTACGAATTGACGTCTAAGAAACGGGGCAAGTCTTCTCAGACTGCGGTTCCAGAGTTCGCCAGACGGCCCTACCTTTCCCTTCGCCGCTTCCCGTACATCGGCCCCGATTGCCCACGTATCGGAAGTGAAATCGGTCTCGCCAATAGAGAACTGAAAGTCGGCATTGAAAGCTTTCGCTTCGTGCGTCTGTTTTCTTCGTCTCGTGCTGGCGATCGAACGACGCTCCTAGAATTTCGCGATAAGGACGTCTGTGACGGATACAGCAAGAGCAGCAACGTGCTTCCTCGTCTGTGTCTGCCTCCTCGTCAGGAACGGGATCGTCGTCGTCGAGCGTGAGAACAAAGCCAGCGTGGTTGGCCATGATGTGCACGTGGGTTCCACACAACGATTCCCGTACCATACGACACACTGTACGTGCAAACAAAAAAAAAACAACAAAACGACAAAAATTGAAACGTTTCCATCTACTAACTTGAACCTTCTTCTTCTAATTTATGGAGAGAAACCAGTTTTCTAATAATGTATATGAGTATTTTAGCCTGATTTACCTGGACATCCATAGATAGTGCAACATTTCTCTGTGTCTTTTTCAAGTGGAATCAAATTGCAGCGTTCTTTTGATGGCGATTCAGAGACTCGGAGACAGGGTTTGCTGCAGTCCATTGAAGGTGTCATAGTAGGTTCCTCTGTTGGCAACTTCGTCACTTCTTTTCTTTCACAAATAGTAGGCAAAGCCGTAGCCGTACTATTAGGCGTAGCAGTTGGAGAATAGCACTCTTCATATAAGAACTTGAACGTATTTTCTACACGGTGTAATGCTAATAATAAAAGTACCTTGTTGTTGGTATCTAAGATCGAAAAGCGGCGTCACGAGCCAAACACCGTGCCTCAGAGTCACTACTGCAGTAACCACGGCTGACGAACTGAGAAAAGACATGGCGGGCCTGCAATGAGAACTGTAGAGGACCCTGCTCGATTCATCTCCATCATAGATTTGAAGTCGACTGTTAGGTGAACAAGAAGTAACAGTCAGGTTAATACACAGACCTCGAGTTGATGTAATTTTGATCAAAACAGCATTGCAGTAGCGGCTATTAGCAACGCCAATATGTGTACTAGGATACACCATCCTGCCAGATCTCAGGCACGTTGTCAGTGCAAATTTCGCACGACAGGACGACAGAGCTAAACGGAGACGCAACTAAAGAAATGACAAACAATTGATCTGTGTTTCCAGATACCAATAGCTGTTTTCAAAATTCTTTCGCAGCTGACCACCGCTGAGGAAAGACACGATGGTTGGCACGACTGCTGCAGACAAATAGAGTCGTCAACGCTTCCACAGCCACCGTTAAGCTGACTGCAGTTAGCACGGCAGCAAACGCTGAGGCCCTGCGATAGACAATCTTGATGTTTCCGACACTGGTAAACTCCGCACGGATCTATAACCGCAGCTATGTGTCGCATAGAATGTAGAGAAGTATCTAAAACTCACCTGCAACGTCTGGTTTCATGCATCGTCGACGGCAGTAATCAGAGCAACATTTCTCCTTTCCCCAGCCGCAGTCACTGTCCTTCTGACAGTCGTTTGTTCTGTCATAGCAGATAATGGTGCCAGTACGTCGCAAAAATTCGGAAGGACACCTTCCGGGTTTAGGATCTTCAAGGGGAGAATTAAAAATAATCTTCTTATGTTCTAAGCTACCTTGACACTGATAGACAGTGCAGCACCTCTCTCCGTCTTCTCGGACTGGCACAAGCTTGCAACTCAACTCTCCTCGCCCAGCTAATGATTGGTCGCAGGGTCTGCTGCAGTTGCAGAAAGCTGATGCAGCGGGAACTTGGGTTGTACGAGGAACTTGAGTTGTACGAGGAACTTGAGTTGTACGAGGAACTTGAGTTGTAAGAAGAGGAGCATCAGTCGGGCACCCTTCTCATTATATTATTGAAATCTGCAGAAAATAAGTACCCTTTTGCTTACCTTCCACATTGTATCGAAGATCGAGAAGTGGCGTGATGTGCCAAACACCGGCGTTCAGAGTTACTTTTACAGTCAAAATTGCTGACGAGCTAAGAACAGATGTTCCCCTTCTGCAAGGGGAGTCATACAGCACACGACTGGATTCATTTCCATCATAGATTTGAACTTGACTGCTAGACAAACAAGAAGCAACCGTCAGTCTTAAGCACAGACCTCGCGTTGATGTAATTTTCATCGCGACAACATTGCAATAGCGGCCACCGACAGCGCCAACGGTCGTACTAGGGTACACAATTCTGTCTGGTCTTGGACACGTCTCTACGGTCAACCGGGCACTACAGGACGAAAGGACTAGATAGAAAGCGCATCTACGTAAATAGCAGCAAGTGATCTGCGTCGCAGATACCAATATAATTTCTTGAAAGTCTTTCGCAAATGATCCTCGAGGAAAGACACGATGGTTGGCACGACTGCTGACGACAGAGATAGCTGTTGACGCTTCCACAGCCGCCATTCTGCTTGCTGCAGTCGCTTATGCAGCAAACACTGAGTCCCTGTGATAGACAAGTTTGATGGTTTTGGCACTGGTAGACGCCACAAGGATCTAGAAACAAACGCTGCAGCTGTGTATTTTGCCTAGTCAATTGTAGACTTGCCTAGAACGTTTGGCTCCATGCATCGTCGACGACAATAATCAGAGCAGCACTTTTTGTTTCCACTGCAGTCGCTGTCTGTTTGGCACGTACTTGTCAAGTTGTAACAACGAACGGTACTGGGACGCTGGAGCAATTCAGAAGGACACTTTCCGGGTTTTGCATCTTTGATAATAAACAAAAAATCAATGCAATAAAAATGATATTTTTAATTTTATATACAAATGCATGTCGCTTGAGGAGAACATCGCTGGCCTGCTGAGTTGTAGCAATTTGGCCTTTCCTGTAAGATGCATTGATTGGGACTGATGCACGGATAGTTGGTGCACGTGTCTGCACAATTGCAGTACGATGTTCCAGTTCCGGACAGTGAGATGCACTTGCACGTTTGATAAGAACGACAGCGTCCACGACACGGATCTAAAGATCAGGATCTTCAATGGAGAATAGATGTGCCGCAAGTTACAGTACCGCAACAGCTGTTGAGCAGCGTTGTAGTTGATGGACAAGAGACTCGTGCTATTCTGACACCACTGTAATTAGGAAGTGACTAAAAACGAGTGATTTTTTCGTCTTTGCTCAGTCAACTTTGGTTATCTGACCTCATAAGTAACACTTGGCCTTAAATGTCCAGAGGGACACGAAAGCGGACAAGACTGAATCCTAATTGTTACTGTAACATACAGGATTTCATATCTGCAGTTGCCGTTGGTGTAGCAGCACCAGTATCGATAATAGCACAATCGACCCTGACTGCCATATTGACATGAAGACCAATGCAAGCAGTGTAATGTAACTGATGACTGAATTTGGCACGACTGACTTTCGACAAAAGTGGAGAAACAGACGCAAACAATAGCTGCAACAATGAACCGCCACATACCGGTAGTTGTTGTGTGGCCTGCTCACGTGACAGAAAGTCTCACGTCACATGACGCCTAAGTGACTGTGGACGGGCCGGCCGACTGGGAATTACTTCGTTCTATCGCTGCGTAGGAATTCGAAAAACGCAAAAAACATGTCGGAAACAGACCACCTCCTCGCAATCACCGGAACCAAAGACGAATCGTCCTCGCCGCCGCCGAAAAAACTCTCGACGTTCTTCGGCGTCTTCGTCCCGTGCGTCCTCTCCATGTTCAGCGTCATTCTCTTCCTTCGCATGGGCTACATCGTCGGACAAGCGGGCGCACTCGTCGCCGCGGCCATGTTCGCACTCGCCTACATCATCGTCGGCTTGACGGTGCTCTCAATCGCCGCGATATCGACGAACGGCGCAATTCGCGGCGGCGGCGCCTACTTCATGATTAGTCGCGCGCTCGGGCCCGAATTCGGCGGCTCGATCGGCGTCATCTTCTATTTCGCCAACGTCTTTTCGACGGGCGTCTACGTTCTCGGCGTCGTCGAAGCGCTCGTCGGCAGCTTCGGCGTCAAATCGGGCGATTACGCGCGAACGTTGCCGGACGGCCGCGGCTGGGACTATCTTCTCGGAACGGCTATTCTCATCTTCTGTCTGCTCGTCTGTCTCGTCGGACCCCAAATGTTCGCCAAGACGACGTTCGTCATATTTCTCGTCGTCATGGTCGTCGCCTTGGCGATTGCTATCAATTTTTTTGTCAAGACCGACAGTCGTCCAATCAGCGTCGGCAATGTGACGTATTATTATACGGGATTTTCCGGAAATACGTTTGTAGATAATCTCATGCCGAATTTCACGGTCGATTACACGACGGGAAAGCAGGCCGATTTCGCCGTCGTCTTCGGCGTTCTGTTCAACGGCTGCACGGGAATCATGGCCGGGGCGAATTTGTCCGGCGATCTTGCAAAGCCAAGTCGATCCATTCCACTCGGCACAATAGTCGCCTGCTTCTTCACATTCATCATCTATCAAATTTTCTCCATATTCCTCGCCGTCACCTGCAGTCGTTCTCTTCTCGTGAACGACTACAACGTCATGCAGTCGATCAGCTTTTGGGGACCGCTTGTCACCACCGGCGTGCTCACCGTCACCTTGTCGGCCGCTCTGAGCACGTTCATCGGCGCGACGCGCATACTCAAAGCCGTCGCCGACGATAACATCTTCGGCATCGTATTGCGTCCGTTCAAGCTCGCAACGCGCTCCGGCAATCCTTACATGGCAATCTTTATCACGTGGATTCTCGTCCAGGCGATTATATCCGTTGGACAACTCAACGTCGTTGCTCCTTTTGCTACGGGATTCTTTCTTCTGTCCTACAGCGCAACGAATTTGGCGTGTCTCGCTCTCGAACTCGCTTCGGCGCCCAACTTTCGTCCAACGTTTCGTTACTATCACTGGGTGACGTCACTTCTCGGCGTTATTTCGACTTTCGCCATGATGTTCGTCGTCAATCAAATCTACGCCGCCGTCGCCGTCGTCGTCATGCTGCTTCTGTTCGTTTTCATACACTTCTACTCCGGCGATCAATCGTGGGGCGACATATCGCAGGCTCTCATATTCCATCAAGTCCGCAAGTATCTGCTTCTACTGGATCCGCGTCGCGAGCACGTCAAGTTCTGGCGACCTCAAGTGCTCTTTCTCGTCAATAATCCGCGCAGCGTCAACGCCGCGTCGCTCGTTCATTTCGTCAACGATATGAAGAAGGGAGGACTCTACGTCATCGGTCACGTAATCGTCGGTCAACTCGACAGTCCCGGTGCCGCCGAGCAGCGACGTCGCTATGCGGAATCGCTGCAGGATCACGTCTCCGTTGCCATGCCCAAAATCAAGGCGTTCGTCGAAGTTACCTTCGCCGAGTCCGTACGTCTCGGCGCTCAATCTCTCATCATGACGTCGGGACTCGGCGGAATGAAACCGCGAATGATCGTCATGGGCTTCTACGACGCCTCCGTGCCCCGAGAGGGAAAAATCGAGACGTCGCTACCGCGACGACAGCAGAGAAGCGGACGATCCGTCACGCCGCTATCGGACATATTTCCGCCTCTGAGACAAGACGACGAACGCACCATCAGCGTCACCGAATACGTCTCCATTATTCGCGACTGTCTTTTTCTCTTGGACAAAGACGTCGTATTGGCGAGGAATTTCAGCGCGTTCGATCGAAGCACGCTGTCGCGTCGTGCCGTCGGCAACATCGACATTTGGCCTCTCGATCCGCGCTACGTCGACGCGGATATCGACTACGGCGACGCGACGTGCGACTTTATGCTCCAAATCGGCTGCGTTCTTCACATGGTGCCGCTGTGGAAGCGCACGACGCGCATACGCGTGTTCGCCGTCGGCGTCGACGAGGCGACGGCGGCCGACAACGAGGCGAAGTTGAAGGGGCGATTGGTCGACGTGCGAATACCGGCGACCGTGATTCCGGTCGTCGTCGATGGAAACGCCAACTCGTTGTCGTACGTGAAAGACGGCAGTCAAGTCGATCAAATGGAGTCCATTCTTGCCGTCAATAAGATGATGCGAGATTTTTCCGGCGGATCGCTGACGAAGGTCCTCTTCGCCTGCTTGTGGGAACCGCCTACTGATCCGGATGACGACGCGGCGTATCTCAACTATCTCGAAGCGTTCACCGCCGACCTTCCGCCAACGTTGCTCCTACGAGGTCTCAGCACGGTCACTATGCGTGATCAGTAGTAGCACATGTACTTAGAAATTGAACTGCAGCAAAAACCTTTCGATATATTGTGTGTTCACCTTTATTTATTTATTTATTTATGCACGAAAAAGATATGACGCCGATGGGATGCTGTGACGTTTTCTCCAATGGCCCCAAAACACGCCTCCGCTATCCGGGTGGACGTGGATGACATTAAAATATTGTCATACCGTCCGTTAACGTTTCGTTTGTCCGCGCCTCGATGACGTCGGAGTCGTAAGTCTGCTAAGAACGCGTCTGTGATCGTGGACATTCAAGCTGTACTCATCTCTAGCGTCAAAGTGGCTGTTCGCGTTCGCCCGTTCAATACCAGGTAGACGGGAGAAGATATCTAGACACAAAGCAGTCATTAGCCTGTCTGTTCCCGTTAGGGAGAAAGAGCGAAAGGCTCGACTAGTGATCGACATGCACGGTCAAACGACACTGATACGCGACCCAGACAGCGAAGGTAGCGTAGAGAAACAAAGCCACGGCTCTTTCTTTCTAAATTGCCGTATTTGTCATGTCGCCTTCACTAGGCGCCGAGCCGAAAAAGGTACAGCGCGGGCACAGGCGCAAGTGCATTGTTCGTTTTCATTTCTCTCCTTAGTTTGCGTTTGACTATTCCTATTGGTAACGGTTCACACGCTCCGCCTTTCGTGTGTCATTCGCTCTCCCGCAAAGGTCTCACGATGGCTTCGAAGCGGACGTAAACGGCGTTCTGACGCCTGTCAGTGCTCGTTACGCCGATCAAAATCGCGTCTTCGACGATCTAGGTCGTGGCGTACTCGACAATGCTTTCAAAGGTACACTCAGACTCCGTGGGGAGGGTCGAAGGCGGGCCAGATTACGGTAATGATATCTTTAGGATACAACTGCTCGCTTTTTGCCTACGGACAAACCGGATCGGGAAAGTCCTATTCCATGGTCGGATATGGACCCAATAAGTTAGATAATAGATTCTCCACGAATCAATTGGTGATTTACTCTTCCTTGGTTCAGGGGGATCGTACCAACCACGTGTGACGAACTGTTCAAGACGATGAAAGCCAATAAGGAAAATTCCACTGTGGTGCGTTCACTTGATTTTTGATTGCCTCGACCAGCACTCAATTTCTCTGCTCTGTGTATAATAGAAGTACGAGGTGACGTTCAGCATGCTTGAGATCTACAACGAACAGGTGCGCGATCTCCTAAGCCGAGCCAATCCCAAAGGAGGACTGCCGGTGAGACAAAACCCCAAACTGGGACTGTTCTACGTGCCAGACTTGAAGAAAGTCGCCGTGGGCAGTTACCCGGAAATTGAGAAAAGAATCGAGGAAGGCATGGGCCTATGTAGATTGGAAAAGCGAATAGATAGTTCACTGGTGTGTTGCACTGTATAGGAACCACTAATCGAACCGTTGCTTCCACTAATATGAATGCGACTAGCAGTAGAGCACACACAGTCGTTACTATCACCTTTGGACAGATAGGGAAAAACGACGCCGGTCAAAACACGAAAAAGACGAGCGTTATTAATCTTGTTGACTTAGCTGGTTAGCTGTATTTTGTGGACACGTGATTCAATGCCTTATACGGATATTGTAAGGAAGTGAACGAGCTGACAGTACTGGAGCTACAGGCGATCGCCTGAAAGAAGGAGCCAACATCAATAAAAGCCTATCAGCACTTGGAAACGTCATTTCTGTAAGTTGAACCAGAAAACTAGTTTATGCTATTTGACCTATTGAGACTCCTATCGAGTGGTTTTTGCTTTAGGCGCTCGCTGACCTATCAATGGGAAGGAAAAAGACAGTTGTTCCATACAGAGATTCAATTTTGACAAAACTACTGCAAAATGCATTAGGAGGAAATAGGTCAGTCACAGTGTGAGGGCAAAGTTACTGATTGTATTTTAATTAATCACAGCAAGACCGTGATGATAGCAGCGTTGTCTCCAGCTGACATTAACTATAGCGAAACGTTGAGCACTCTCAGGTAGAACTCCAAACTAAACTAGTAAATGCACTACATTATATAATAACGATTTAGGTATGCTGATCGTGCTAAGAAGATCAAAACAAGAGCCGTGGTGAACGAAAATCCTCTTGATAAGTTGATACGTGAACTGCGAGAAGAGAACGAGCGGCTAAAGGGTCAATTAGGAAGTGGCACAGTAACAACGGTGAAAGTTGGACTCACTGAAGAAGGTAAGAAACTCCACACTATATGTACTTGGGATCGTATAGGAATAGCCACCACCCACGCCTGTCTGCAGAAAAGAAGAAAATGAGACGGGAAATGGAAGACGAAATTCGCGCTCAGCTCGAGGCAAATTTGGATACTTTAGGCGACATACAAACTAGTTGGGATGAGAAGGTTGACCAAGTGTATGAGAGACCATACTGTTTGCCTTGCATCTGCTTACGTGTAGCTAAAGCACACTCAAGACGAGTCTGCTGCCGATGAAGCAGAGACACTGAAAACGAAGCGCATGAAAGAAACCGAGCCCCAACTCGTGAACTTGAACGAAGATCCTCTTCTTTCAGGCGTCATTGTGCACATACTCAAGAAAGGTATTATTCAACTATAAATTCACCGCGCATTTGACTAAGTCATTTAATTAATTAATATCCAGGTAAAACGAGTGTTGGAAAGAAAACTGCAAACTCTAATCCTGATTTGCCATTCACCGGATTGAAGTACGTACAGGCAGAGTGATTTATTGGCTCACATAAAAACAAATTTTGTATGTAGTATTGAAGCTGACCATGCAGTTATTTCTGTGTTGGGCGTTGAAGTGACCATCAAATCGTGTCAGAATGCGAAAACGCTTATCAATGGGGCACCCCTCGGAGGAGAACGCGTTCTCTGTCACTTGGACAGAATCGTTTTTGGTTTGTGTTCAACTTTCATTGCTCAATAGCTGTTGCTAAGTTTCTTTGACTAGGATCAAGTCATATGTACGTTTTCAAAAATCCCCAAAAGGCTGTGGCTCGCGATGGGTCCGTTGTTGAAGCGAATATCACGTGGGAATTTGCTCAAAAGGAGATTGCAGAAGCGCGCGGATTTCATGCCAAAGCTGGATCGTCGATGTCAAACGGTACAGGGCGGTCAATTTGGGAATTCACTTGATTGAACTGAACTTTGAATACTAACAGATCAGTTGTTGGTTCAAGAGCAAATTGTTGAACTGCTTCCTCTTGTAAATGAAGCTAACGCAATCAGTGAAGAAATGAACAAGCACAGGTGAGATATTTAGAAGCTATGTTGCTCCCGGGATTCATGCCAATTTGCTTATAGATTGTTTGAAGTGGTGATGTTGTCGCCTTCCCAAGCGGGACTAGCGAGAACCAGGAAGCCAAAGTATTTATTGCTCAGACGTATAGCGTTCTTTGATGGCCGTTTTCAGGGTTTTAGTCAAAATGACGAATCTTCTCAACGAAAACACCTGGCTATGGGAACGAGGAAAATTTACAAACAGGCGATACGTCATGCAGGCAAGGAAGCAATGCATGTACAACATACAAACATATCATCAAAGTTAGAGTAGGATCTTTATCAACGGTTCTTGGAGAATCCAAGCGACGTTGCAACTATCAAAAAAGAAGAAGATCCCTTTTGGGACCCCGTTGAAGACGTACTAATCGGGACGTCAAATGTGTTTTTAGAAAGTCTTGCCTATGCACTTGATTTTGAGGATTCAGCGGCAATAACAAACTACAAAGTAAGCCACACTAATTGACAAATCATATAGAGCCGCTTAATTAATTTCATCGTTAGGGCGAGAACGAAGGACACCTACTGTTTCAAGTCTATCCAACGAACAGAGAGGGAAAGCGCCTTGATGACGACGCGTATGTCGAAGATTCGGCGGAGCTTCTAGGAAAGCCATTTTATTATAATGTCGGAAGAAATGCAGTGTTTTTGCACGGGGGAAAATGACATCTTTCTAGGTTACTATTACGTCCGCCGAAATTACGAGGACAAAGTACTCCCGAGGAATCCGATGCAAATACACTGCTCGCGGCTATGACGGTGACGTTGAGACGCAGCTGGTCAAAGGAACGCTCTCGCCGGAGTTCAAGCACTCGCAGACGTTCACTATTAAAAAAATGACTGCCGCCGATATTGAGTACTTCACATCAAACTCGATATCCGTATGCGTGTACGGCGTTCAAGTAGACGACTCGTCCAGTCAGAAATTTGAGAAACTGACGACAAAGGTGGCAAACGTGTTTTCTGTAGCGTCACCCAATATGTCACATCCCTGTGTAGGAATTGAAACAAATAGAACGACTAAAGCACGATGATGCTTTCGTTCCTGCTTTGACTAGTCGCTGCTCGTCTCTGAGTTCGTCCTCCGACGCTGAAACAGGGCAGATTAGAATGGAAAATCAAATGCTAAAGAGACGCGTGGCTTATCTAAGACAGAAGGAAGAGAGACTAAAAGTCGGTCTGCATTCTCAGACTAATGTGAATTGCAGTCAACTTATTGTTTAGGAAATGGTCAAGGCTTGGGGAGATAAAGCTGCGGAAGACCAAGACTTCAATGAATTCTACAAAGCTATAAGTGCAGTGCTATACAACACTGGATCAAAGTTCAGAGTGCGTGCAAAACTTCTTAGACAGGTACGTCATTCAGATGGAGCTACAATGAGCTTATGTTAGCTTATGCGAGTCTTCTTCCCTTTCCACAAGATGATATCAGCAAGGCCTTCAAGTGAAAACAGTTTTGGTAGTTCAAATGATGTGCAGGGAAGCAAGAGCTGCGTTGTACAGTAGTCACTAAGGCGTGTGGGTATTTGTATATAAAGTTCTTTATTTATTTAATTAATTAACCATTAGTGACCGTCACATGCGTGATGCGCTATAAAATTCTTCCCTAGCGTGTCTGCAGGCACAAGCCTATTCCGTGGAACGAACGAAAGCGAGAAAGAGCGCTTAGTCACGGTGTTCTAACGCCATAGATATCAATTGTCACGCGGAACGAGGTACGTTAATTGCACAGCTAGACTTTGACGTAGCTAAATAGAGAGTAAAACACAAAAGGTTGAGCGCAGAAAAGTATAAATAGAGTCGTGTGCCTGCGCGGCGGCAATAGGATTGTTTTCGTGCGCCGCTCCCAACAATTAGAGTATCCGTATCAAAGGTATATAATCAGTGAGAAACGCCGCATATCTTATCGCTTCTCGGCCTTTTGGCTAAGATCAAGTGTAGTATCTGTTCTTCTCAGTTTAATCTCTGAGATGCCGGGCACGCCCGGCTTCCGAAAGATTAACCTATCTTTGGAAATAGAGATGAGGAAGGCAGCTTGCTGCGCCTCTCTCGCGCATCGTCTCGGTCTTGCACTTCCTCCGAGACCGGTGCATTCCCCACAGGGGAAAATAATAATGTCAAAAGAAAGAAAGCGAAGTATTTCAATGCAGAGCCGCTGGCACCACTGATTATCGGTCGTGCAGTGCTCTATCTCCTAACATAAGAAAATAAATAATTTCAAAAGTTTAAGACACGTGTTTTTTTTCTAGAGTACAACTCCCGGATCAAGAAAGATGGCCGTTCCGTGGAACACGATTCGTCCTTCTCTCTCCGCTCCCGTTCTTCAAACAATCGAAAAACTGGGTTTCCGCGGCATGACACCGGTTCAGTCGGCCTGCATTCCTCTTCTCCTCTCGCACAAGGACGTCGTTGCCGAAGCCGTAACGGGTTCAGGCAAAACGCTCGCATTTCTCGTCCCCCTCGTCGAAATTCTCACGCGCCAGTGCGACCCGCCGCTCAAACCGACCGACATCGGCGCCGTCGTCATATCCCCGACGCGCGAACTAGCAACGCAAACGCACGAAGTCCTCCAAGACTTCCTCGCCGAAACCCCCTCGCTCAAATCCCTTCTAACCGTCGGCGGCGTCGGCGACGCGTCGACCGATCTAGCGTCGCTCCGACGCCAGCGCGGCGCTCTCGTCCTCGTCGCGACGCCCGGCCGATTGGAAGACATCCTAACGAAATCGTCGCTCGTCGCGACGCGAATCAAAGCGCTGCAAGTTCTCGTTCTCGACGAAGCCGATCGGCTTCTCGATTTGGGCTTCGAGACGTGCGTCAACGCCATACTCGGCTTCTTGCCGAAACAGCGACGCACGGGCCTCTTTTCGGCGACGCAGACGAGCGAGATGGAGTCGCTCATACGAGCCGGACTGCGAAATCCCGTTCGCGTGCAAGTGCGCGAAAAGAGCGCTGCTTCCTCGTCGTCGTCGTTACCCGTTGCGCCGCGGAGTACGCCCGCGTCGCTGAGAAATTTCTACCGCGTCTGTGATGCCGATGAGAAATTTTCGTATTTGGTCGGGTTTTTGAGGAAACGGACGAGGGAGAAAGTGATGATATTTTTCAGCACGTGTGCGTGCGTCGACTATTTCTCGACGCTTCTCAATTCTGTTCTGAAGCTCGATAACATACTGGCTATACACGGGAAAATGAAATCGAGACGTATGAGAATTTTTAGCGAGTTTCGACGTAATCAGACGGGGATTCTTCTCTGTACTGACGTCATGGGACGCGGTGTCGATATACCGGGAGTCAATTGGGTCGTTCAGTATGATCCTCCCAGCAATGCTTCGGCGTTCGTGCATCGATGCGGGCGAACTGCGAGAATTGGTAACCAGGGCAACGCTTTGCTGCTGCTTCATCTTAATGAAGAGACGTACGTTGAGTTTTTGAGTATCAATCAGAAGGCTCCTCTTGAGAGGTTTAGTGATGCTTCTTCGGTCGGCGAAGACTGTATCACTGCAAGGGTGCGTACGCTTGCCAGTCGAGATCGAGCTCTCGTTGAGAAAGGAGTTCGGGCCTTTGTGTCATTTGTGCAGTCGTATGCTAAGCATGAGTGTCAGCTGATATTTAGTCTAAAGGAACTTGACCTTGGACGGTTGGCAATGGGATTTGGGCTGCTGAAAATGCCTCGAATGCCGGAGCTGAAGGGACGCGCTATTGAAGGTTTTGTCGAAGCAGACTTGGACGTCGAGGCGATTCCGTTCAAAGATAAAATAAGGGAGAAGCAGAGGATAGAGAAGAAGAGGAAGAGAGACGAGGACGAAGAGGGGGCTATAGTGAAAGGAAAGCGACGGAAAGTTACGAGCGGCACTACTCCTTGGTCAGAGAAGAAAAAGAGGAAGGCGGCGAGAGCGAAAAGGATCGAAAAGAAAGAAACGAAACAAGTAAAGAAAGCTGGTCACCACGTGTTTGGAGACAAAGAATTAGCCGACTTGTCAAAGGAAGCTCGACTCCTGAAGAAACTAAAGTCAAAAAAGATAACTCAGGAACAATTTGAGAATTTGATACGAGACGAATAAAGAAACGTCATGTAGAAATTTAGGTAAAAGCACCCGACGCGTTAATTTGATCTGTAGGCCACGTGTCCTCAATCAGACAGGCAAATACTTTACTGAAACGACATGAGCATTGAAGGTCGTCGCGGTCAACGCCGAGTTGATAACCGAAATCATCGCGACATCCACCATCAGCGTGTTCGTCGTCTCCCCGGTCCGTCTTATCATCATCGCCGCCACGATGGTCCCAGGGCTCACGTCGACGCTCCCGTTCACGTAGCGACGAGCTGCCATTGTCATTGTTGCAATGGAACGTGCTGTCGCCATTGCTTTCGGCATTCAGCTCTCCCTCGTCGGGTTTATTCTGATCATGATTGGCTACTTCCACAAGCCTTTTTTCTCGAGGAGTCAAATGGAGTCGAACGAGTGCAAATCTATCGCATTGTTGGCTGGGTTTTATTCCCTCTAGGGCTCATCTTGCTTACCTTCGGAATTTTCGTTTGTTGCACTCCGGCACCATTGCGTCAGCGAAGCGTCGAGCAGCGACCGGTTCAATCTTGTCAAGCCTTAGGTCCTCCTCCTCCTTCCACAACACACATCCTTTCTTCCGGCACCTACATCATCAACTTATCCAGTCACTCTTTATCCTCCTTTTGAGGTGCATGCGTCTGCAGAAGTGAGCGGTGATGTGGAAATGGAGGATTTCAGTGGCATTCCTCAAACTGCTGAAATGGATGCTCTACCTTTCCATGACGACGTTGCTTCTTTAGAAGACCAAGCGCTAGCCTAGCGCTTCTCCTATGTCATAACGTTGGAAGTGAGACAACCGTTACATATTTGTTTAATTAACCACGGATCGGCACTTTGCACGTGACTAATGTACCGATACTACTGTAATAAAGGAGTTCAGTCTAGATGTGACCAGATGGCCGACTGCATGAGTCCAGCTCATGAGTCCAGATGTGAGTGCGTCATGCTGCAGCAACGCACGCTAATTCTAGAGCTCTTATATCTCTGGCTTTACAACAACTGGCTTTACAGTATGTGCTACAGAACAAAACAAGCGATATCATGGACTTCGAACGCACAGCTGGTAGCCTACATCATGATCACCATCACGGCATTCACCACCACCACCACCATTTCCACTTCGGTTCCAGGGTTGACGTCGGCGCTCCCGCAACGACGGACTGTTCTAGGCCTATCGATTGCGACACTGGAACACGCCGCGCCGTTCTCCCTATCTTTTTAGGCGTTCTGATCACCCTGATCGGGTTTATTCTGGTCATGGTCGGCTACTTCGAGAAGCCTCGTAATTATGGCCTTTTCGTCGAAGATATCCAACGACAGCGAAACTGTCGCATCACCGGCTGGGTTCTTATGCCTATAGGAGTCATCGTATTCACCTTGGGAGTTATGTACGCTCGTCGAATTCGAGCAAAAATGCGTCAGCAAAGCGTTGAGGCAGGCAATGAGCAGCAACAGCAACGGCCACAGTCAGAAGATGCTCCACCTCCTTCCTTGGACACATCCTCTCCTCCAGGAGCGACCGTTACCGTCACTGCCTATCTTCCAGCGCCTTCTACATCATCAGCATATCCAGTTGCTCCGTATCCTCCTGTTGCCACAGAACCGAGTGCTGATTTGAAAATGTGTGATCCTAGTAAAATTTCTCAAGGGTCTGCTGGAATGAATGCTCCGCCTTCCTATAACGAGGCCACTACAGCCCCAAGCGCTTTTCCCCAATGTGACAATAACGTACGCTTGAGACAACTATGTATTACAGTACTCTAATATTTTAACCTTTAGACTTCACTCAGCACGCGATCGACCAATGAACTCTGAAGAAATTGAACTCAAGAAAAATACCTCAGAAACAATTTTAGAATTAGGTACGAGACAAATAAAAGTGGAAAGCCATCATGTTTTAGAAATTTAGATAATGGCACGTGACGCGCTAATTTGATCTGTAAAGCCACGCGTGAGAATCTCAATTCTCCGCAACAAATTCATATGCGCTGACTAGACGAAACCAATTAACTAAACGACATGGACGTCGAAGGTCGTCGCGGCGGACACAGAGGTGGTGGACTATACCACGGTCATCTTCACGGCGGCCTGCCTCATCATCGTCATCATCTCAACCGGAACGTCGGCTATCCCGTTTATCGCTACTATCAGTATCACAGCAGCTACGGCTATGGCGGCAATGGAACGTGCTGCGCCATTCCTTCCATCATTAATTTTCGGCGTTCTCTTCACCCTCGTTGGGTTCATTCTCATGGTCAGCTACGTACTTCAGCAAGCCTTCCGAATCTTTTTCCAAGGGGTCACCTTTCTACGGCGACGACGACGAAGACGTGGAATTGCAACTGAAAATCTGTCGAATCGTCGGCTTTGTTCTATTGCCTGTAGGGATCGTGTTCAATCTCGTCCAGCCTCACATCCTCCCCCTCCTTCCTTGGGCACATCCTTTCCTCCGGTACCTACTAGTACATCAGCTTATCCAATTACTCTTTATCGTCCTGCTGAGGCGTATCCGCCCGCAGAACCGGCCGAGCGGTGATAGGATCCGGCACCTACATCATCAGCTTATCCAGTCACTCCTTATCCATCTGTATCAGGCGAGCGGTGATGTGGATCCCAGCGAATTTCCTCAAGGGTCTGCTGGAATGGATCCGCCTTCCTATGACGCCGCCGCTACTTTTCCGACACTAAGCACTGACCCAAGCGCGCCTCCAATGGAATAGTAACATTTGTTTGAGGCAACTATCTATTATTGTACATTTTTAAGCTCCGACACGTAATCAACCACTTGTGACTGTTGTACCTCATCTTGTGTCGTTTGTGCTAGAAAGGTTGGAGCTAGCTATTTCAGTTCTTCCTTATTTTGAATGACGGCGCCAGAAGAAAAACGAGTAAAGAAGCTGTTCAATGTGTTAGACGAATAAAGGCGGAGAGATGTAGGGAATGTAGATAATGTCACGTGGAGCGTTTATTGGATCTGTACGTCACGTGTGCGTTCTCAAGTTGCGTCATCGACAGTTGACTAAAAGAAACCAAAAAAGTAAACGACATGGACGTCGAAAGCCGTGGCGGTGAGAATCAGGATGACTCGAAGACAGACTGCCGTGAAGACTCAGCAGAGGAGCGCAAGGAATCAGCCAAGAATGAATCCGATGACCACCAGATCTGTCTCTACCGCAAAGGCCCTATCATTTGCGTTATAATTCTCCTCACCCTCGTCGGAGTTATTCTGATCGTTGTCGGCTACGTGGACAAGCCTTCTTTTCCCAAGGAATCAGCTTTGTACAAAGACAAACTACAGCGGCTGAAAATCTTTCGTACCATCGGCTGGGTTCTGTCCGTGATAGGGGTCTTAGTCTTGCTTATCGGATGTTGCTGTATATATTCTAACGCTAATCCGTCAAGCAATGATGTCAATACGATGGATCCCGACGGAGCTTCTCAAGGGTCTGCTGGTGGCGCTTCCGGTTGCTCCTACGGCTCCTTCTAGTATGGTTCAGCCACCAGCGCATGCAATAACATTTAGGACACTCATTCTTTACACATGCCATTGTCTTTCAAGTTTGCACGAGACTAATAACGCATATCTATGCTGTCATTGTGTCATTAGTCATATTTCAGAATTAGGGCGAGAGATTCAGAAGGTGGAGAATAATGATTAATTAATTTGATACGTGAGTCAAACCTCGTGATTCATCGTGCGCATTCTGCAGCAACGCACGCTAGCTATACGCTGACAGTCTGTGCGCGACATCATGGGCGTCGGAGGTCGTCGCGGCGGACGCAGAGCAGAGACCTCCGTGGGGAGAGGACGGTGGCGGTGGGGGCGGTACGCGGTGAAGTCCGCGATGGGGATGCCGACCCAGCTCTCAGGCGGTGCACGATGGCGCTTCCGAAACGACGAGTGCTACTGGTTCTAGCGCT
Source organism: Oscarella lobularis (assembly GCF_947507565.1). Taxonomy (NCBI): domain Eukaryota; kingdom Metazoa; phylum Porifera; class Homoscleromorpha; order Homosclerophorida; family Oscarellidae; genus Oscarella; species Oscarella lobularis. Next base: position 2,157,924 of record NC_089177.1, on the reverse strand, counting down.
TGAACGCGCCGCGCCGTTTCCTCTATGGCATCGTCGGCTGGGTTCTTATCCCTATAGGGTCACCACCAATCTTATCCACCTCCTTCCTTAGACACACCCTATCCTCCGGCTCCCTATCCTCCGCGACGCCTTCTGCATCATCAGCATATCCAGTTGCTTCCTGTCCTCTTTTTGCTACAGAACCGAGTGTTGATGGAAAAATGTGGGATTCAGTAAATTTTCTCAAGGGCTGCCGGAATGTATGCTCTGCCTTCCTATGACGAGGCCACTGCTCATCCGGAAGCAAAAAGTAACTCAGGAGCTGCTTTTAGGTAGGAGCAATATTTCATCAGCTCGCTCGACCCCTCTACCTTGTTCGGATTCAGGACTACTTCGAGAAGCCTCGTAATTATGGCCTTTTCGTCGAAGATATCCAACGACAGCGAAACTGTCGCATCACCGGCTGGGTTCTTATGCCTATAGGAGTCATCATATTCACCTTGGGAATTATGTACGCTCGTCGAATTCGAGCAAAAATGCGTCAGCAAAGCGACGAGGCAGGCAACGAGCAGCAACAGCAACAGCCACAGTCAGAAGATGCCCCACCTCCTTCCTTGGACACATCCTCTCCTCCAGGAGCGACCGTTACCGTCACTGCCTATCTTCCAGCGCCTTCTACATCGTCAGCATATCCAGTTGCTCCGCATCCTTCTGTTGCCGCAGAACCGAGTGTCGATGTGAAAATGCGGGATTCCAGTACATTTTCTCAAGGGTCTGCTGGAATGAATGCTCCGCCTTCCTATAACGAGGCCACTGCAGCCCCGAGCGCTTTTCCCCCAATGTGACAATAACGTACGTTTGAGACAACCACGTATTACAGTGCTCTAATATTTTAACCGTCAGCACGCGATCAACCAATGACGTACTGTACTCTGAAGAAATCAAACTCAAGAAAAATACCTCAGAAACAATTTTAGGAGTAGGTACAAGACGAATAAAGGCGGAAAGCCATAGTGTTTTAGAAATTAAGATAATGGCACGTGGCGCGCTAAGTTGATCTGTAAGTCACGTGTCCTAAAGTGCGTCATCTCCATTGACTAAAGAAAGGCCAAAAACTAAACGACATGAGATATTCCATCTACGTGGGCGCTATCATCACCCTTGTCGGGCTCGGTCTGGTTGTTGGCAGCTACACCACCAAGCCTTCCCAGAACAAACCTCAGGAGCCGAATATCGTTCGCATCCTTGGCTGGGTTATACTCCTAATAGGGGTCATCTTGATTTCCTTCGGAATTTTCCGCTATTGTCGAGCACGGCGAAACGTCGAGGAAGGCAACCAGCAGCAACAGGTTGAGGGACATGCGTCCGCAGAAATGATGCCTTTTCCTTTTCCGAGTGGTGAAAGGCAGGCCCCCAGTGGAGATAAGGATTCTCAAGGATCTGCTGGAATGGATAATGCCTCCTTAGGCTCCGCCGGTGGTGGTTGGTCAGACTGACCACAAACAATTGAGTGACTTTGCAAGTGACTAATTAATAACGGCACTGTACCATAGATACAGTAAAAAGGTAAATAACGAAATAAATATTTGGGGCAGAATTAATTTGATTTGTGAGCCACGTGTCCTCGATTTGAAGTACGTCACAAGTGTATATGTGCTGACAAAATGAAACGACATGGGCGTCGAAGGTCGTCGTGGCGGAGCTTATGGTCATCCCCACAGCCATCTTCACGGCGGTCTAACTCATCATCGTCGCCCCCAAGGTCCCAACTGGAAGGTTCACGTCGGGGCCCCTGTTCAAGTAGCGACGATCGATGCCGGCTACTATCACAGGGGTTACGGCGGATATGGAACGTGCTGCGCTATTCCCGCCGTCATTTTTGGCGTACTCTTCACTCTCGTCGGGTTCATTCTGATCATGGTCGGCTACTTCAACAAGCCGCAGGCTTTCTTTCCCAAGGGATCGCGTCTAATTCTTCGAACTTGAAGTCGAAGACGATGTCCGACAACTGGGAATCTGTCGCATCGTTGGCTGGGCTCTATGCCCTGCGGGGATCATCTTGCTTACCTTCGGAATTTTCTGCTTTTGTCGGGTGCGATTGCGTCAGCAAAACGCCGCGGCAGACAACCGGCAGCAACAGGTCCGATCTTGTCAGGCTTCTTCACGTACACCTTCCCCTTCCTTCCTTGGACACATCCTGTCCGCCGACAGCAGTCATCTCCTACGCATATCCTCCTCCAGTTGAGGCGTACCTGCTCGGAGAAGTACCTTATCCAAGCTGTGATGTCGAAATGGAGGATCCCAGTGGATCCCAAGGGTCTGCTGGAATCTCTGCAGGAATGAATGATCCGTGTTCTTATGACGACACCGGTGCTTTTTCGGACTGAAGCACAAACCGAAGCTCTTCTCACGTACATTTTGAGATTCAGATTT